>NC_044283.2:25216787-25269287 GCF_004027225.2 Strigops habroptila
TCTGCCCCGCTCCCTCCGAGCCGCGGTAACCCAGGGAAGCGCTGTCCCACCCGCCTGAATAATCTACTAAATATCGGCGAGGGTCTCTTTAGTAGTGCTTTATTTGGAGGGGTGTCGGGCAGGACGGGGAGCGCAGCTCAGCGCGGCCGCGGGGCCCGGCCCCTCACTGCCCGGGTAATGGGGCTGGAGGGGCCGGTGTCACGTGTTTGCTGCCCCCGGTCAGAGTGTGGGGCTGTGGGGACACGTCCCTGCTCCTGCCGCAGCCCGGGGCTCCCTGCCACCCCGGGGAAGCACGAGGAAAAATCCCTCTCTTTGCCTTTTCTGCTGCCACGCTCCCAGGGCTGCGCGGGCTGCGGAGGCTGCGCTCCGTGGCCCTGAACGGAAAGAAGCAGGCCCCGGGGTTGCCTGTTCCGCGGTCGCCCAGCTGAGAGGGCCCTGTGCGCAGCTGGGCGGCTTCCCTCCGTCCTTTCCTCCTTGTCTCCTTCCCTCCTCCGCGCTTCTCCGCGCTAACTCGGATGGCAGGCGGCTGGATGCGCTCTTGGCTGGTCCGCTGCTGCGTAATCAGTTGGGACGGGGGCATTTTCAATAATGGTGATGATAATAACAACAACAACAACAGCAATAATGATGATGATGAAGATGCGGTGGCGTACGGGCGGCCGCCAGCAGAGGGATCTGCGCTTTGCTCTTCCCCGCCGGCCGCTGCTGCCTCGGCGGCGGCAACATCTGCTGGGCTGGAGGAGACAGGACGCTCGAGCAGACGCACAGATGTAAAAGTGACATCTGCTTCTGACAAAGGAGCGGGAATTAGATTAGGCGGGGAGGCCTTTCTGCGATTAAAAAAAAAGGAAAATGCTGGCTGTAGACTGTGTAAGCAGGGGAAGAGGATGTGAAAGGCAGAAATGCTCGTCGGGCAGCTGCTAGGACAGCCGGGGCAGCACAAGGGTCCTGGGAGCAGAAATAGCCCTAAGAGAAGGCTTTGCTTTTCCCTCTAGAAGCAGAGATATGGCCGGGTCAAAGCTTTCTCATTAGCAGCAAAGGACAGCGGGCAGCAAGGCGCCACTCAGACACCAGCAGAGATGCCTCCCTGTAGCTCCTAGCCACGCTGCTGGCACCAGCTAGCCAAAGAGGCCCACATCCAGACACTTCTTTCCTTTGTTCCTTGATGGAATAAATATAGGGAGCTTCATAAACCCAAAAGTTGGGCGATCTGGCTGTTGCTTGCCTTATGAACTGCCATATTTTTGTAACATTAATTAAAAAGAAAAAAAAAAAAACCAAACCCAAACCAAAACTAAAAGCATAGGTTTAAGTTTAGGCATTTTGATAAAGCAGAAACTCGTATCAAAGATGTGCTTGTCCATTTAGCTGCACCCAGTAGAGTCTTTACCTGCACCAAACTACACTGCATAGCAAGAAAAAAAAGCACCCCACACGTTTCAAATTGTATAGTCTTTACCTTCTGTTTTGTAAGCAATGCTTTTCCCAGTTATATAAATATTGAGATTGAATATAACTCCTTTTTTTATAATCCTAGCACTTTTGTGTCTAGGGATACTTGATACTCTTTTCATAGCAGCACACAGGAGAAATAGTAGGACTGAATTATATTTCAAATGATAGAAAAAAATGTGCTCTATTGCAAAAATAGCAAGTTACAGAATTTAAAATGCTGCGCACTGGGGCAGATTTAGTAATGCCTACTATAGGGCCTTGTCTCTAAGCTTAGTGAAGTTGGTCAAAACCTACCGAACCGTTTAAAGACTATGATTTCAGCAGAGCGTAGATTAGGCCCTTAGCATTGAATAGCCTGGGAGACTGCAGCTTGCCTGTGCAAGCTGGTCCTTAACCTCATTACAAAGGTATGGAGTATGAGTGTGATGCCTTTGTTGGTAATGGGGCTGAGGAACAAGAAGATTGGATCACAGAAACTGAAATGCCCCTCATAAAATGCACAGAGTAAGATAGGAGAAGAGAGTGCAGTGAAAATAGCTTTAAAGAGAATTAGGAAATCCTGCTGTTAGAAAAAAATTTACCTTATATGCTTATTATGGCCAAAAAGTGTCAGTCCATCTATCTCCTTGCAAATACAGAGGCATAGCAAAACATGCTGATGACTCACATGTAGGGATCTATGTCATGTACAATTGCAGACACATATTTGTGTTGTTTAATGAAAAGCATACTTATAAGTTAAAAAAAATCAAGCATTTGGTATTTACTCTTTGGTATTTTGGTATATGCATCATAAGGTGATGGTCTGGATACAAACTCCAGTTCTCTGATGGCCTTGAAACTGCTGGTAGCAGAGGAGATTTGCCAAGGGAAGGTCCTTCTGTTCATGCCCTGCTTCTTCTGTTCTTTCTCTAAGCAATCACTGGCCAGTATAAGACCTATGGCCTGACCCAATTACAGCAATTTTATGTTTCTATGCCTGTTTGTGTCAATGAATCCAATGAGGTTGAATGAGACAGTAAGAAAGATGGAAAGGTATGTTCTTCCCACAGTGAAGGATAACGATGTCTAAGTCAAGAGGTCATAGGAAAGTTAAAAAGGCCTCTTTTCTCAGAATAAGTAGCCAGTGACAGGGAGGCAGGGTTTGACAAGCCTGAATTCCTGCCTGTAAGGGTGCACTGTGCCTTCAGGCAAGGTATTTCCAGCTCCCCCACAAAGGAATGGGTCAGCAGAAGGAATTATTGCGAAACTCTTTAATCAAAGGTCTCGTGTTGGCTCTGCTGAGGTGTACAGCAGCTCCCACATAAAACTGTAACATGCCCTCTTGGACTGTCATGAGGAACAGGTCAGAGCAATGCTGCATGCCTCAGAGACTAATGGTAATTAGTCAGTCTTAAATGATGAGCAAGAAACACCTAGTCAAATGGGCTGGGACCTTTTCCTTAGTGATTTGAATACAGAGAGTTTGCTTAGGTTAAAAGTCAGAGCTCCATTCCCAATAACGGTCCCTGGGTACATATCAGCTGTTGTTACTGGGGCCACAGCTAGACCACTGCTCTTGGCTAGAGTGTCATCACTGTGGATCCAGCCCTGGTTACATTGCTCTATGGCTTCTCTGCTCGTTTTGGTTGTATCAGCTGTATTATTCCTACAAGGCAACTTACCAAAGCTTAGTTGTGCTTGCTCCGCTGCTTTTTTTTAAGTAGCACTCCAGAAAATTACTCCTAGTGGATGGTCCCAAGCCCCTATGCAAAAGCAATGTAATACTGGCAGCTGGTCATTTTTAGCCTCCCAGTAAAAATTATTCAAATCAATCAATCAATCAAGTTACTACTAGTCAGCCCCAAGTGCTAACCTGGAAAGTACACCAAAGCCTTCCTGCTAATCAATGGTCTTTTCATTTTATTGCAGTCAAAATGAGTTCACAGGCTCCTTCATTGAAACTCAAGTTATATAAGGTCTGTCTTTTGCTAAAGGAGTGCAAGAAGGGTGTTGGTGGGGCATTCAGACTTTAAGGGTCAAACTCTGGCTCCTTCTATCAGGATTTCAGAAAAGGGAGTGAAAATACCTTGTAGGTGTTCTCTGAAAAGGGAAGGCATTATACAAGTTTCCGTTTGTGGGAGACAGCAGGAGGCAGAGCTGGGCTTGTATGAAGCAGATACAAGAGTCATACTACATCTTTTTTATGCTGACCACATATCTTCCTTAAGCTGATTATGCTTGATGCGAAGGGGCCTTAAATTAAGGGTAAATTATCTGTTTACATTCATAGACAATATAAATGGGTAATAGCTTCAGATGAGAACAAGACTGCAGTTTTTACTAAAACCTTTTATGTAATCTGTGCTTGAATCCCTCCTGGAAAATGTGGGTTTATGTGTGTACTCTGAGACCTTGTGCTGTGCCATTAGCTAAAATAATTGCCTATTTACAGGCAGGTGCTGAAAGGATTGGCACTGGGTCAGTTCTTAAAAGTTTATTTGCAATCTGTAAAAAGATTTTTTTTCTAATGCATTTATAGACATTGTTGTAGTTAATACTCATGTAAATAGCACATTAATTGAGTTTTCAGATTCTGTAATTGTATACTGAAATCTGCTGATATCTTCAGAAGTAAAGAAAGTGATGTGTGAAAGTAGGACATACTCTAATATGCATCATGTTTATGCATAGTCTATCCAAAGAAACAAACAGGAGGTGATAGGGCTCTAACAAACCCAAAAGGTAATTTAAATTACTTTGGATCAGCTGTTAGAGTTTGTCCTCTGCTGAGCAGAGTCTGCAGTCCCAATGAAGTTTTTACTTTGTAATTGTGTTGTGGCTGGGATGTGGCGGGTGCTGGTCCTATGTAATATAAACTCATTGCATTTACTCTTGCTTTTATTACTTTCAATATTGCAGGTTTGGTTTAGAAGGCCATGGCGGCTGTAAGGAAGGATTGAAGCCCGATGAGCATGAAATTCTCAGGGGTTTATGTTCCTGCAGCATGGACTCCATTGGAAAATGTACAGGAAAATGATGCTTGGAACTGAAGGTGAATGTTGTGATCATATTGACCTGTTCCACGCAGGGACTGGATTCCTCCACCCTAACTTTGGCTTCTTGGTAGTCTTCAACATGAACTATAACTTTATATGGTAAAGGATCACAGCTCTGTCATACATAAAAAACAGGTGGAAGTGCCTCTGACCGTAACCCCATGATCCAGAAACAGTGATGGCTTTAGCTGGATTTTTAGGTTGTGGACCTTTCTCATGTCTTGGCAGATGATGCGAAAGAAGCGCATCTCACCTGAGGCAAGTGACAAACTCTGCTGTTCCTTGGGCCCCACAGCTTCTGTGAGGAAACTGGGATGGCTCATTTTGGGATGAATCTGTGATGAGTTCACTTTTAGTTAGTTTTTGCTCAGGCCCCATATATAATCAGGTGAGACTGAAGGGACTGAGTATCACAAGCACATAACTTCTCAGACTTGCTGCATTCTCCCCTTTGGCTTTTCATGTCAGTAAGATTCAAGTCTGCTCCAAGTAAATTGATGGCAATGTTGCTGTTGTCTTTAGCAGAAACTGTGTTGGTTCTGTAGTACATGTATGTGTACAGATGGAGAAGAGGATGTCTATCTGGGTATCTGCAGCAAAGGTGACCACTGGGTAGATTTCAAGTTGGTAACCACCAGGAAAAATCAACATAATGGTGTCATCTGAAACCCTTAGGTATGTTGAAAACAGGGATTTAGTAGGACAAAGTACATCAGCAGTATTATCATCCTGTATGTCCATGTAGTGTGAGAGAAGAAATGGGGTTGTGGGACCCATACGATTTTGGCATTTTTATGCAATAATCATCAAAGCAAGAACTGTTTCATTACAAACAATATTATTTACATAATTCAGAGAGGCTCAGTATGAGGTTATTATTCTAGCAATCTTTATGTCAGATCCTGAACAACCATGTTGATGACGGGAATGAGATTTGGAGGGATTCTTGCTCCTAAATGGCATACTGACTTTCACTACCCATGCTTTGTGCTTAGGATACTGAATACACTCCAGACAACAAACAGAGTCAGAACACTACCACTATATCAAAGATAAAAAGGAAAGGGATTTTGGAAAGCAGTAAGAATCAAAATCTACATCTACTGGTAAAATCTAAGTTCAGGTTTTGGGACTGGGTGATCTACATTTTTACTTTTTTTACGGTTTTAACTGCTTTTCACACAGAGCAGCAGAATTCAGTTTTACTAGTGAAAATAGTTGGATATTGGTATGTATGTATTTCACTCAGAAAATCCCACATGTCAACAGATCACAGAAAAGTCATATTAGTATTGATGTGAAATCAAATGATCATGCTTGGATCAATACCTTATAATAGTATTATGATGTTTTGGGAATATGAAATGCAAATTAGCAGCGATTGAAATAGCATTTTCATCTTATATTTTAAATAATGTGTATTCTGCATTTTGCACATCATTACATGTGCACTCACTCCCTTCCATGCCTACAATGTGTATTCTGCATTTTGCACATCGTTACATATGCACTCACTCCCTTACATACCTACAAAGTCATATAATGTATATCTAATAGTATATCATAACTGATGAATTGTGCCATTGGGCAGCTGTGATTTGCCTGTAAGACTGTGAAAATTGTAGAGAAAATTATGAGGCCAAGAGGAATTTGCTTGAAGAAAGCCTCGTTAACTACTGAATGAAGGTCTTTGTATGAGAAATTTTGGCAAGATAAAGCAAGTATAATTCTGGGATGAGTAAATTTTTTTGTTCGCCTTCATTTTATATAATATTCAGCCTTCATATTACATTGAGATACAAATCATATCTCTCAATTACTTCTCTATTTATGCCAACCCAAAAAATCATTTAATCATAATGACAAAATAGTCTTTTAAACTCCTAATTAGTTGCAGTTCTGATGCTTTTCTCCTTATTTGTTACTCCAATTTAGGATTGCTATTAAATACAGAATCGTGGGGCAATGTGTCATAAAGTATTTTGAGTTAGAGTTTGGTCTTAATGATTTGGTCTTAATGATTAATATTTTGCCACCAAGATAACTGCTTCATATTTGAATAAGATAATACCTATGTATTTCATATTATTCAGGGTGCTGAACTTCTGTACTAGGGATGTTTATACTGGGCACAAAGTTACATGTGTTGCTTCTACAGTTTAAGCCCAGGGACAAATAGGAAGAAGTATCTTCCATTATTGCATTTCTCATGTTTTTCAGTGCTCTAGCAGAATGACAGAAGAAGGTGCAAGAAGACTCGTAGGTGATGTTCAGAGCCAAGGTGCTCAATAGTAAGAACGTGCACCTTTTAGCTTTCAGTGGGAAAAAAGATGGCAAACATAATTCTGAAGAACAGATTAAAACTTGACACTTGAAAAAATGTATGCAGGAGGGATCTGTGTGCTCAAACATCTCCTGGAGAACACATATGCAGAGAGAAAGAAACAAAGAGGCAGCAGAGAATGGCACAAAGAACAAGTCTCTAAAGGGATGAAAGCTGACAGAAGATGTGATACCTGATGAGGCCACCCAGCATTCATAGTTGATCTAAGGAGAAAGCATTTGTGGAAAAACAAATTCTCTCACATATGAGAGCTTCAAACCCAAACACTCCCTTCTCCCTGTAGATACTGAAGTAGCTGGGATATTTGCTATAGAAATGGGGTGTTGTGCTGAAATTTATGGTGAGGATGTCATACTTCTCATGGCATTAACTCTAAACTGGTTTCTCCTTTCCACCATAGAAATAGCTATGATTTGATAAATGCATTTTATATATACATGTGATATCTGTCTCAGTTCCACGTTTAAGGCATATTCTTGCATTGACAAAGCATGACCTGCATCCTCTAGACATCTCCAGCATCTCTCTGGATTGTCTGTTACACTTGCAATATCTCCTTCCTCCATGTTCTTTGCAGGCTGTCAGGAAGGAATCAGAGCCTCACACAAAAAGTTACTTAGTCCAAGCCCATCTTTCCAAGTCACCATCAGGAAAAGTGCTGTCATCCTCTGCCATTCTCCTGACTACCATACTGTGGTTTATCTCACCATTGTATAGACCACAAATGGTCTTTTTCTTTCTTTTCATACTTCTATTTAGACTGTGCACTACTGGGCACAATTGAGAATTGTGTTTGCAAGTGTATAGCTACATGTAAAAGGTTCTTTTATGTTTTCTATAAAAGATACTCCATAAGAATAAATTGCACTGTATTGTGTTTACATCTTATCAGCTGCTTCTATCTTGATGTCATAATAATGGAACATTTATAATGCAAATAACTACACATAAGTGCCACAGAAAATCAATAGCTAGACATTTTAGCATCCTGTTTAAAATGAACCAAAATATTTCAGAAAGGTTATGTACCTTTGCCCAGGATCTACTTTTGGAAGTAGGATGAAAGATTACTTGGTTTTGTTTGCATGCAAGTCAAATGACTTGGTTAGCTGTTTAAGAATTAACCACATGAGACATTTTGCTTTCTAAAACTGAGACCTTTTTTTCCTAGCCTTAAAATAAACACCATTTCAAGCTATTTTTTCTAGTGACTGGGCAGAAACCAGAGCTGAAAATATATATCACAGGCTTCGAGCAAACTTAGAATTGAAGTGTCTATGTCTAATAAATAGGCAAGTACCACCACGCTCTGACCAAATCTTAGGGTTTAACAAATCCGTGCATTTTTGAATGGAGAAGCAGAGCTCTTCAGAAAACTGCTAAGTCAGATGCTGCCAGAGAAGGGCTGTGATTTCTTGATTGCATCAATGTACTCTTAGGTAGGAAAGAACACAAAATGAATTGTTTTAATTTAATTTGTGCTTCTTCAAGAGTGACACAACCTATCTAAACACCTATTTACTTTCATTGGCTTCCATGTAATAAGCTCTCGTGACTTTGCATGTTTAGATTTTCAGATTTAAAGCCATGTGAGATACAACCTTTTGAAATCTCAGTACTGAAAGTTATGCTCTCTCAGACATGTGCTGCACTGCTACACTTTCAAGGCAGGATTAGTTTTGAGACAGATCAAGAGGGGCCCATAATTATGCTTGTGGAACCATGTTGGTCTGGCTATTTCTGATTTAAACTGGGCTATCTATGTCCCCAAGGGACAGCACGCTTTGTCCCCAGTTTTTTAGACCTTGTCTAGGCTTCAAGACTTCTATAAGAATTGCATGGATGGGATCTCTAAAATGGGGTTCTTTTCTCTGGTGACATGATTTCCCTCTCTGTTACATTGCTATAAGCCAAACAAATATAATGAATCCTCAAGGGTGATAATACAGACAAGATTTCACCATTGCTGGCAACTGCTGGAAAGCTGTGACTCGATACTACTTCACCCATGAGCTATGAAATGGCTATTTCCATAATATCATTGCACTAACTGTTCCTCCTACAAGTTACTGCAATGACAATGAATCCCTATAACTCAGGGATAGCCAGTAATGAAGAATAAATAGCTTTTTGATAGAGGGACAGACTGGGGTTACTAACTGCAGCTTCAACGGTTGGAACTGGGCATCATTGATAATGCTGACTCAATTTAATTACTTTGTTTTGTGACACACAGTGTCCCCCTTGTCTTAGCCTAATGGTTTTGACTTCCTATTGTGGGGAGAATAGCTTGTGCCTGGAAAGGAAAGGAAGGTGATTTTGAAGTTATAAAAGAATGTGAATTAGTTTTCTGTTATTTATAGCAGAATATAAATATAGCAGGCCATATAGCATCTTTCTGTTATTTGAAGCACTCATGACAGAATCACTGTATTGCCTGAGCCTACTTTCAAAGGAGATTGTCCAGCAGTTGTGCTAAATAATCTAATAGCCAAGCCAGAGAAGTCTATTGTTACTTGTGTTAGAAGATGTAGCTTTAAACCATGAACTCTTAACCATGCTGTGAAGCCATGAGAACGGAAAGCCTAGACTAGTTCATAAAAGCTATTTGACACCAAGCAGAGGAAAGCAATCAATATGTTCTGTATTAACTATGGAAGAAAGTAATTATATCTAATAAGAAATAGAAAATAATGTTATGAAGCTATGTGAAGAATTAATTTACCCAACAGACATTTTTGCTTAAATATTTTTCATACTTTTATTCTAAATTGGACCACTATGGGGCTTAGGTAAGTAAATGTATTTTACTCCATTGTCTCTTTTTTTTTTTTTTCATTAGACTAATTTTATTTTCAGAAAGAGATATGTCAGATTTATCTTATGTTAGTTTTAACATCAGGATATCATCTGAGGGTGTATGCAAGAAGTAAACTTATGAATAGGTGGTGTCTATTTCCATTTTAAATTCTCCTTATTGTTCTTGCCTGCATTGTTATTATTATCATGCCATCTGTAAGGCTGCAGAATGTGACATTTTAAAGATATGTTTGCTAGTGGCTTTTTCAATTTCTGTTTAACTAAAATGTTTCCTACTTCATTCAACTACCCTTACAATTTACATTAGTCAACACTCCATCAATAAAACCATCAAAATGATCTACTACATTGTAGACAAAAGTTATTGTGTCAAGTTGACACTAATCAGTTAATTCCAGTAAACCTTCAGATAAACAAAAGCTTGTTGTCTATTACTGATGTGTGTGATTAGCCCCCTGTATGTCCTATAGCTATGCACATCTATAGAGATGTATCTGGCAGACACTTGGCCTGAGGGCTCTATATGTAAACCAGGACAGGATCTATAGTTAATGATGTTGACCCTGACTCTCTCAACAGAGATTGGATTCAGTCCTCATAATATCCTGACAGCTGATATGTATACTGTGCTAATAATATTATCAATTACTTATGCTACTGTGATTGCCAGTGTTTAAAGCTGATAAAATGTTCTTTCATGTTTCTTTTTTCTTCATCCCTGCTATCCTACCGATCTGTCTTAGTTGGATATTTTTCATTCTGAAGCCCATTTATTTCATAACTGTAGGAAAGGTAGTGGGCAACATTCAAAACTGTGATGTCCCATGTCCTACATTCTGGGTAACATGGTAATTTTTCATTTTGTTTTTCAATTTCACTTTTCCTCAATTCCAGAAAAGGTGGAATGAGTATTTAGCTACAGCTTCTGTGACTTTAGTCTAGAAGGTCCGTAGAAGCAGCTAGTGATCTGTGAGATCCCTAGTATATGTGTTCAACCAAAGAAGCCTCAAAAGTCTGGCATTTTCTGAAAGACAGATTTATGTGCCATTGCTCTCAACTGGGGCAGTCAAAAACCAGCAAAATCTGTAGATACTTCCAAAAGCTCAGCCATAATAATGCAAATGCTGGTTCTTCTGACCATCTCAATCACTGCAGAGCCCTTCTGCCTTGCCCAGCATGCCAAATGGGTAAATGAAGGTCTGTGTACAGCGAAGATCAGAGGTTTTGGTCACATTTTAAGCCTGAGCAACCCCCTAACTATGCTATATACAGCATTACGTTGCTCTTAAGATACTTTTTGTAGTAATATTAAAATTGGGGGAGGTGGGGGTGTTTGCTGGAGGTTGTTTTTATGCTAGAACAAGCAAGGTGAGCACATGGGGCTTTACTCACTACTGTGAATTTTGTACTCTGTGTGTATGCACAGAAAATCTTCCAGATTGTGCCTTCTCTGGGGCAGGGACCTACCCTTCTCTATGCTTGCAAAGCATTAAGTACATATGATACACTTAAACAGATAAGAGATAATTACAGTGTGAAGGTAAGCTTTATGCCTTGGCAAAGCCTTTCTCTGTCCTGCTCTGCTTGTACATGCAGAAGCTGGTCTTCTAGCTTTTGGTCCCCATGCTGTGCCCTGTTCAGCAGAGGGTGGGAGCTGCAAGCAGCCCAGCTCTTCCTCTGAGCAGCTGGATAGCAAGGGTAGCTGTGCTTCCATGCACTGAGCAGCTCTGGTTGAAATGATGACAGGGACCACTGTTAAAAATTAAATTCTGCCTTATTTTTTGTGCAGTTCTTGTGAGTCACATTCGTGAATAGTAGCGAGAGATTTAATGATCGCATATTTTTTATCTTATTTCACTTCGGTCGATGCCAATTTTTTTCTGTTACTGTCGACTTAGAGCTCAAAGTAATTTAGTAATTGATTCTAAGCACGGCAGCTCGCCAATGGCAGCTCTCCATTCAGGGGAATATCTTTGCTAATTTTATCCATCAGAATGAGATTACCATGCTAATCTCTCCCAGCCCTAGTACCTTGGTCAGTTGGGACATGCTGATGCAAATGATGTTATTAAACACAAACCCTTCACCCAAGACAGGGGAAAAATGAAAGCAGGAGAGATGAGCAAATCAGAATCTCTTACAAGGATTTCTAAGGCTGAGCTGGCATTGTCTGCATGTGTCCTCTTCGTCACCCCCGTGCTCTTGTGCAGCCAGCACTCCTATTTTTGAAACAATCTACAGTTGATTGCTTGTTTATATCTGCTTTTCTTCTCTTCAGAAAGTTTTGGCTACCTTTACACATTCTTAGCTTGCAAGGTGTAGCAGCTACAGCTGTTGCAAAAGAAGCTTCTTTTCTCTGCGACAGTCTATTTGCAGCCTGTATCTATTAGTAAGGTCTATCAGCATTTCAAATCTCTTTTCTCTTAGGTTAGAAAGGATGCACTGCATGTGGCTGCTCTGAGTGACAGTGTTGTAATCCCCTTTATCTTAATCATGTGTGCTTTTGAGAAGACCCCTCTGTTCTTGGCCATTCAGGAGAAAAGAAGCCTTCAGTTAAGATTTTTCATCTGATGCTTTTTCTGCTACAGAGCCCTGTTTTGGAGTTTGTCCATCAGCTTGGTAACTCCATCTTGTAAAGGATGGAGTTCTCTGGCACGAGTCCTGCAAAGCACTAAAGCATATGCTTAACTTACATAGGCCACGCAGAGCTCCAGCTGTAACTCTCTCTGCTCGGCATAATAGGATCTGCTGATAACTGGGCCTCGTCTAGCTCTACCTGATTTCAGATCCACTTTCAATCAATAAGAAGCCTTTTAAAATCAGACCAAATTTGACCCTGAAAAGCAGTTTTGGCCCATCTGTAATTTAGATCAGTTCCATCGAAAGTGCAGGCTGTTTCACAGCTGCTGCTGAAAAAATAGTGTAGAAAGAGGAGCATCTATTTGTACAATGCATTTCACTAATTCTTCCATGCTATAATAATAATTATCTGTTGGTTTTGTTCAGGAAAGAAAACAGAACATTTGTCCAAGTCATGACTCACACAACCCAGAAACTACAAGGATCTCATTTGTTCTGAAGCTCCTAAACTTTGTGCTTAGGTAAATAAACAGCCAAATTTCAGAACTTCTCTCTTGCCCTAACACATCATCTCATTACAAGAACCATGAATGACAAAGTAATTTGCTTAATTACATTAACATTTTTATTATAAACCCACAACAGAACCATGTGTATGTGAAATTGTTTTCTGCCATTTGTTTTATTTAATTCTATTTTCTTTTCTGTTTAATTTCTTGTTTTCTTCTTTTGCAATTAGCTTTAAAACAATGTAAAAAAATGAAGATATGCCTTCAGAAGATCAAAAAATAGAAGAGATACGTAGCTGCATTAGAGATTAAACTGGTCTAAATGAATGTACTGAATGTATTTTCTGGTTTGTATTTGAACAGAAAAAGGAAAGAGTTCTCAAAATACTCAGTTCAAAGCTTAAAAATACAAACTGTGATTGCCTCCAGAAGAGTTACGCTCCCAAGAGAGATTATCTGAAACTAAATTTTCAAGGGCAAATTAGGAGAAGCACTTGCGGGCAGTGTATGTCACCATCTACTTTTATCAAGCCAATATTTTTGATAGACATATATATTGTGTTGGCAGTTTAGAAAGTTCACCAAACACCTCAGTTCTTGGAAAAAACTCAGATCTGGAAATTTACTTAGAATCGCAACTTTCAGTGTGGCAGAGCCAGAGGTCAGTGGTGCTGCAACACAGCAGCCCCAAGGGGCAGGGGCTGCTCCCTGTTCTTCTCTCCTCACTGCTGGACCAGCATCCTGAGCACAGCAATGTCAGTGGGAAGGTTAGTGAGATGCTGTCTGCCTGCCACTGAAACACTCCTCTTCCTCACAAGCTCTGCGAGAGACCATCGTTTGTAGACGAACATGTCCAATGAATGACTTAATACTTACTACCTTGTTAGTTATGGGTGATCATTAAATCTTTTTTGATGTTAAAGTTATTCTGTCCTAGAAAATATGGCGCTGTTTCGAATGTTTAATACGTATTTCTGAACTGAGTACCTTTGGACAGAAAGTACAGAACAGTTTGCAGACTGCAAAAGCACTCACTTCAGGCTGTCTTCTCAATTCATTGGCACTGCAGAACTGAAATAAATACCACCTTATTCAGTTAATTGATGTAGTCCTTCCTATACTTGTAAACTAGGTAAAAAGCACTCCCCTCCTACTTTAGAAAGCTATAGAAAACCAGCTGGACTATGCTTTTCTTAATTCTTAAAAGATACACTTGTTCACAGTTAGAACAAGGGCAAAATCCAAGGCTACTGTACAGCAAACAGGCTCGTGTATTTCCTAAACAGAAAACAACCAAGCTACTTTTACCAAAGTGTAGTATTTGGCACATAAGGTGTCATGCTTTCAGATGTGGTTACCTTCACACCGATACCTGCAACTGCACACCCGGCATCTTCCTCAGCTTACCCCTTGCTGGGTGGCTCTGGGGAAAAGGGAGTTTCATGGACCATGGCAGTGAATGGAGCCTGGCACTAATTGGGCTGTCACCATGTGCACAGCCTGAGAGTCCACCCAGCTTTCCTCACCTCCCCACCTCAAACAAGGTCATCTGCTTCCTGAGAAATGGCAGAATCAGAGTCTCCCCAGCCACCTTGAGGACTCAGTGGTAGGTAGAAAACATCAGGGAAGGGAAAGAGGAGTTTATTCTGCCATAGTAGACGCTTGGTTGACATGTTGGAAAACAGTGACCAAAACAACTCAGTGTGTTTACAAAGTTCATCTGCAAGTCATAGCAAGTCCTGGCTGCCATATGGTTTCCCACCTGGGCATCACTCGGCCACAGGACCTGGGTGTCTCTGCAGAGGGGCTCCCCTGACACTGCCAACCTCAGCCCCTTACCTTTACCTGTGGTCCTTATTTACATGTAGTGTTGGTCTCTCTTTGAGGGAAAATGGTTCTCAAAGCAGACTCTGGTGTTTTGCTTGTCTTTTTCCTCCAGTTCTCATCTCTGAGGAGCATCACTACACACTGGTCATGTGTCTGTGAAAGTGCCCTCCCTTATCAAGAAGCCTGATTTTTCTTGATGGCTGATTCTTAAAGCAAACACAGCTAAAACACGTCTCCCCATTCTTCCCTGTGACCAGTCTGGGCTTCAGTCTTCTCACTGTACCCTTTAATGGGCCACTTGCATTCAGCTTTACACAAGTCTTATTCTTATTGTGTCATCTGTTTGCTTTTACTGTATGTAGCAAGGAGCAGGCGTTATACAAGGCGTAAACTGGACAGGTTTCTGTAAATCTCTGGCACTGCATAGAGAGCCCACACGCATGTCAAGATGTCAGGGGAAGATATGAAAATAAACTGTACCTGACTTTGCATCATCTGAAAAGTTGATCTGCAGAGGACCCTGCTGCTTCCAATCTCACATTCTGCTACATAACAACCTACAGAGGACTGAACCCCAAATCTAGTGGGAGGCTGTTACTGCTGTGTCATCAATTTGTCCATAGCAAGATGAAAGGAATAACAGAAGGAAGACAATAAAAGAATATTAAAATTGCTGCTGTACAGAAAAAAAAAATAGTGCTGAAACAGGGACATATATACTGGTATCTGGTGCAGAGGCTGAGGGATGGGGATGCCTGTAGTTAGGGGTTTGGTGTGGGACCCAGGAGATGGGGCTCTGCCTGTTGCTTGACCACTCCTTGACCACACCGATCCTTGTGTCCCCTCCTGTCATGTCCTGGCAAAGTCTCCAGGTGTAACATATTGGTATATGGAGACAGTCTCCTGGCAAAGGGCTCACAGAATGGTGCAGCTTGCAACAGAGCTCCAGTCAAGGATAGTGTGCAGTTCCCACTGCAAGAGCTGTAACATGTTGGCATTGCTTAATCCAACATTATTCCCACAAAGAGCAAGTGATAAACAGAAAAGAACACCTGCAGTAGCAGCCTCTGGTCTTCTCTCCTCCACTGGGGAAGAGACATGGAAGAGCGCTCATGTCCATGGAAATACGGCAGGTGATTTTCCACACTATGTGAGCATAGCTCCACTTGAGGCTTACCTTGAAACTCTGTGTGCATTCGTTGATAACCCCATTATGAAATTCAAGAGACCTAATGCAATTGTGTCTAGGAAGATTTACTTGTTAAAAGGAAAACAACTTTCACATAAATAATTTACTACAACAGAAAAATAATCCTCTGTGCTATCATCCTTGCATTGAAACTAATCGAAGCGAGTTATTTTTAAATTGCTTGGAAGTGTACTGATCTCGTTTCATTGTCAATAAATATGCTCCATTTCGGCACAGTGCTTCACTAAATGCATCTGAATTTTCAAGGGGGAGAGGAATTGATCAGAATTAAAAAAAAAGAAAAAACAAAAAACAAGCAAAACCCCAAACAAAAGCAAGAAGGAAAATTTCCTGCAGGAAATCTGTATGCTGGAAAATTCACAACTCCATTCATACCCTGAAAATGGGGCTTGGGTCCTGTATTGGTTCAGATCCAGCATCTGATTTGCCATTGAAGTTTTGCCATTGACCTCAGTAGGAACAGATTTTTAATCCTCTGCTGGAATGGATTTGTCTAAATCCTGAGAAAAAAGAAAGCAGAATTCAACCTCAATAAGCAGCACTCACTTAGAGTTGCAACAGATGTATGAAAGGTTTTGTTTGACTTCTTGATCTGGCCACAACAGAAAGAAATAATAACAGTTAGTAAGGGTTTATTATTATTATTTCTCTCTTCTTTTTTTCTTTTCATTCTGAGTTTGAGAGGTTTGGCAAGGTGTTGGGTCACACATCAACCTCCACCAAACTACCTGTGTCAAACCCTGGCTGAACCACTTGGCAACCCCTATCCTGCCTTGGATTTGAGTTAGGGGGGTTTGAGTTGAGACGAGCAGAGATTTGGTTTGTGCTTCCACTGAACAGTCTTTGAGTTTATGGGCCAAAAATAGAAGATGAGCATCCATATGTGACACCAAGATGAAATCTATTCATGTGTTCTTAAAATTAAAAGCTATAAGTAATCACAATTTTTGTTTAAATAGAAGTTCTGGGTAGACAAATGGCCTTTCTGTACATGGACAAGTCTTCTTCATTGTTTTCCTCCAGTGATTTTTAATAAAAGCTGTGAAGTGATCAGTTTTTGGTTTCTAAAAACTGACATTTTTCATTAGAAAATATATAAAGGCACAAAGAATTCATGGGTGTGTATTTTGATCAAAAAGTATTTCTTTAATCACAACAGTTTGCTTTATTGGAAAATGGTACCCAGAAAATACTTACCATTATCCTGAAATCTCTCTGAAAGACTGATTCAATTTTACTGAAGAGTGTAGTTCTAAGGATTCAGCAATAAGTGCTTGTCCTAGCATAAACATTTTTGGGAGATTCATGCATATTCAGTGGCAGTAAAAGGGCAGTAAACACAAGTTTGTGTAAGGAAGGACTGCAGGATATTAGATGTATCAGCATAAGGATCAGCATATTTTTATGGACTCCTGCTCTTTATGCAAGCCCTCCAAGAGGTCTTTTATATAGCTGTGTTCTCCCTGAGCATTGATTAACCATCATAGGATATACTTGAATTGGTATAACTGTTAAATATAGGCAGACTAATTCAGTTTTAGTCAAAGTCCCAGAAAGACATCAGAGAAATCATGTCATCTCTTGTGCTACCTGAATGTCACTATTTCAGAGAAAGTCACCTGCAAGAAGATGTCATCTCAGTGTGAATACTCTTTGGCTGAACCTGCCTAACAACTCACTCGGTCTGACAGAACAAGACCCTGCTCCATCTCCTCCCAGCTCACCTCTCCCTCCTGCCCCCTGCCCTTCCATGAGCTCCTCCCTTTCCTTCTAATGGCCACCTCGTGCTCAGCAACTCCTCTCCTCAGCCAATTCAAGTCACTATGCAAAAAGCTCTTTGCTTTCTTTACTAGGTTATTTTTCTGTCAACATAGTGCATCAAATTGATTCAGCACCGGCTCCTGTGAACGCGAGAAGTGGCATACGGGGAAGGGGAATATGTAGTCAGCACTGGGATGAGCTACAGCTACACAGTGGTTGGACTTTGTGGTTTGGGTCAGAAAGCTACTAGATTGGGTAAAACTGTAGGTGTGATTTTCCCCTCTCTTGACAAGTAGGAACATTCCCTGGAGAAAGCAGTGCAGCAGGAGCTCTGGAGCTAATGGTGTCTGCTTTGCTTGGACTGTGTCTCAGGGCTGACAGGCTGCTGTCTAAGAAGGCATGGTGTCTGACAGAAACTTTTTCTGGTGGTGGTTGGGCATTGGCAATATCTTTCTCTTGACATGGGCTCTCCAATATGAATTCAAGCTAAAGCCTTTTTATCGGGGGGGGCCATAATTTGGGCTTCTCTATTGTCTACTTTTGTGCAATGTGTGGAAACATAATTACTTTTGAGCCTGTTACTGATCGAACTTCGTTTTGATCAGGGCCTTAGAAGTTATTACAGAAAGGATAAAGAAGGACCCAGACAGGCACACAAGCAACATGACTGCAATGAACTTCATTTCCTTAGGAAGCCAGGCAAAAAATTACCCTTCCACAGGGTCTAATTTTGTACGGACAGAGATACCAGAACACTAATGCATAAAAATTACAAATAACACTGAGGCTCTGATGGCAGGCGGAAGAAATTCCAGCATGCCATTCCAGACCATTCCTCTGGAAAGTTATCCCTCCTCCTCAGCATGCATAGGAACAGCATTATTAGTATGTGCATGAGCTGTCAGGGCAAAACATCTGGTGTAAGGCAATCAGTTTGTTTTCCACAGCTGCTGCAATCTGTTTCTAAAACTGTCTTAACCCCATGAAGAATCAGCCCAGTGTATGGATGTTCTTCCCATGTTGGGAAGATACTGTAATGCAAGCCAAGGGTCCTGCTCTGTGCAGGACTGCAGGGTTTTCCTCTCCATAGGTACCTTTGACCTATTCTTTCTGCACAGGCCATTTGTGTCAAACAAAGTTTTTGTAGAAATTCCTCTGAAATAAAAATACATTGGATGGTCTAAAAATTTATGACCTTGTAGCATTTGGGGTTATTTTTTACTTGACCTGTGTAGATGTGAATCTAGTGATGACAGCACTGGCCGCTGACGTCTCCTGATTACCCCATTGCAAGGTGGCAGTTGTGAATAATGCTCGCACCTTTATTCAGGCTGCACGCAATAGGATGCACTGTGGCTGTAGGTGTCAGGCAGGAGCCTCTCCCCAGCTGGTGCAGAGTCCTCTGGCTCTCTTACAAGCAAATTTGATTTTTCAGAGCACCCAGGTCAGGCACGGTTTCCAGTTTTTCAGGACAGGCTCTCATTTTGTGGACGAGTGGTAGGACTGCACCACAGGCTTGCAGAAGCTGCCTGCAGGGCAGGTCCCATTACAACCGTGAACTCCTCCACCTTCCTGGGCATTGACCACCTCTAATGCTCTGTCCATCACATAAAATTGGGGTTTTTTACATTTTCATTTCTTGACAAATGCAGGCCCCTCACCGTCTCCTTTGCAGTAACACATACTGAGCTGTCACTGCTGTCCTCAAGTTGGCAGATGACATCTCCTTCAGTAAACAGTAAGAAAAGGCAATATCTACCTTCAGGACAATAACTAGGAGGAGGGAGAACTTGCAGTGTTATTGGTGCATCAGTGCACTCCCTCTTGTCTAGGAGAATTACTCTCTGTGGCTGAGAGGTAATTTAACTCTCGGGCTCATTCACCTTTTGGCCTCTGTGTTGCTCCTCTGAATATAATGGCTGTAGGCTCAGGAGGAAAGAGGGTATGGTAAGAGCACACGGCCATAAGGAGCAAGGATGGTATCGCCAGAGCACTTCACACTACTGGGGTGACATCCAGAGTGACTTTTTGTCCACTACTGGCCTGCCTGAATTAGAATTGGCAGGGAAGGGGTGACAAGACACAGATCCTGTTCCCAGTCCTCTAAACCATCCAGTCACCTGAAGGGTATTTTGAAATGTAAAGTGCAGTTTTGTCATCTTTGCTGTGGCAGCATTATTTAAAACACAAACATAGCTAAACTATTCAAATACATGTCAAAAATACATTTGAAATCCCAGCCTCCCACAGCCTGACTCCAGAATTATGGAAAAACTTCAGCCTGGATAACTACTGGTGTATTTAAATAACGTGTACTAAATGTCTCAAAGTGCCGGGCTGCTCTGACCACTGCTGCCAGTTTCTCTATTATTCTAGCCAAGGAGTTGATACAAAGGGTTGCTCTAAGGGTTGTTCAAATTCATCTTTGAATTTTTCATAGTACCCGGTGGTTTTGGCTTTATTTGAATTTTTTTACCTGTCCTGGAGTTTTCAAGAAACAGTGGATTCACAGAGTTATTGATGTCAGTGGGTAAGATCTAGATGTTTCCTTGGAGAATCTTATCTAAATCATGCTCCACCCTTCAATGATGAAGTGGGCGAAGCCTGCAGGGAGCTCCTGCCCATGCTCCAGCCCTTCCTGCGGTCCTTCTGGTACAGAGCTTGGCTGCAAATCTGCATATCCAAACTGTGACATGCCTTGTCCTGGTTTTGGCATGCTGGCATGGGTGGTGTGAAATATGTGGGCAAGTCACAGAAACAATGGAAGTGTACTGGATTTGAACAGTGTACATTTAAATTGCTAAAAAATCCTGAAGGAAAACTCAGTTTGGGCACCCAGGTTTAACAATTTTGACCTCAATTCTTCTGGTCCTCAGTTTCCATCTGTAAAATTGGAATAATGATACCATCTGGGTTTTTTCAGATGTGTCTAAGACAAATTCATAGATATCTTTTAAAGTACGAAGTTACTGGGATGAAAGCTATATAGAAGCACCCACAAAGGAAAAAACATCTTCAGTTCAGACTTTGAACAATATATGGTAAATAATGCTTGGGGATTAAGAAATAAAACATAGCAAGTTTGTAATAAGTATTTATTTTGCTTGATGAATAAGGCAAGAATCCTGTGGAGAAAACCCTGCATGATTAAGTAATAAAAAAGCCCTCTATATGTAGGCTGAAGATTTCATTTACAGTTGCACAGGCAGCTTTTATGCAAAATTTAAGCCTTTGACTTTGTTACATCAGTATTCCTGCAACTGTAGTTTTCTGAATGGAATATATATGTACCCTCCATTTAACTGCTACTTTCTCATTGTTTATTTAAGAAACCATTTGAACTACTTTAGATGTTTTGTGAAGTTAATTAAATAAAATTAGGGATAAGTAAGTGTCATAAAATATGACGAACTTGTTTATATCAAGGGGGATGTTTAAAAATTATGACAATGACAGGTAAATTTGACATATGTCAGTATTTTTTCCATAAGTTTATGTACTAAATAACCACATTTGTTTTCTTTTCCAAGATTTCTTGTCCATATAATCCAGGCTTATTTCATTCTGTAGTTTGATTACATTAAATTCATTGTTATTTTTTACAGTAAAAATTACCTTCTAATCATGCGTCTCAAAATGCCTCAGTCGAACACCATTTTATATTAACATTTTTAACAATATGATTTGGTTGGGTTAATTAAAATATATCATTAAGACTGTATTTTTCCTATAGTAAAAAATTGATTGCATTTTACATCTTCCTTGCTTTTGTTAGAGCAGCTCCACTACAAGTTGCTGTATATCAGCCTGTTGTCTACGTCTCCGCACATTGACCTTTGTTGTAAGATCTGCTATAGACATCACAAACTCTCACATCAATTTACTACAATTGGATGTGGCATCTTCCAGCTAATTTGATTTAGGAAGAAATGCACCTGGCTCTGTTTTTCCCTATAGAATGTTGAGGGAGTTCGGAGTCCTCCCAGATGCCATCTATCTGAGTAGCCCATGTGTTTTTCAAGGTCTAAGCAGTTTGTCTTCATCTTCCAAAATGTAAGCCATTACAATAGGAGAATAGCTAAATTATTTAATATAAAAATAAATTTGATTTTAGGTGCAACATGCATGCATATGTGAACGTATGTATATATGTATAATGTATGTGTGGTTTATATTACATATAAAATAGAATATATAATATATATTGTGTGTATATATACATATTCGTATGCATCTATATGCATATAAAATGAAAATACATTCCTATGCCACAGCAATATTTAATATTCTGACTTTTTTACAAATTTACTTTTTTTTTTGTTTTTAACATTAAGCTGTTACAGAGACTCTTTGCAAGAAGAAAAAAACATTTCAGGTCTTGTGAAACTTTCTAGGCACTGGTTTAGATCACGTGGATCAATCAGGATATCAAGATCACTCCTGTTCCAGCGGCAGGAACATATAGAGAGAATGAACCACGGACTGTTATCTTTTTCACCCATAGGTTCAAAAGTAAAGCCATGATTTAATGCATATATATGAGCTGCCTTTACCATATAAGAATCTTGAGCAATCAAACAAATTAAATCCCTGGATATAGAGCTGTAGTGATTAAAACAAGTCTGGACAGTTCAATGGAAGAAGTTGGTGTGGTCCTACCGGAGCAGGAGCTGAACCGAACAGAGCCAGCAGAAGATGGTCCTGCAGTATTCAGCAATACTCTAGATGATTTCACAGGTTGATATTTTGGCATGGAGGGTGAGTGGGCTAGGGAAAAGTGTTGTTTACTGAAATATTATTTTCATGAGTAACTACTGAAGTTGATAGAATATATAGAATAGCGTAAACTCAACATAGTACACTTTATTGCAAATGGAAAGCCTAATTAAAAAGGAAGTATTTGAAAACTTCTTATTTTCGCTTTTCAGAACTACAACAGTTGTGTTTACTTGACAACTTGCTGCTAGTACTTGAGAAAAAAAACAGCATTAGGCACCAGATTCAGTGCCCTTCAGGAATCCAGAAGTTTTACCTGACACCAGCTGGGCCTGATCCTTGCTTGCAGATTAAAAATCATTATTGACCATTATTGATGGAGTCAATGGGTGCTGGTTTTGCTTCAAAAGGGGATGGGGGAAAGGAGCAAAATATAGCTTTTGGAGGGATTTGGTGCCCAAGAAGTCTGGGGGTAAAATCAGTAAAAGAGGGAATTCTGAGTAGCACAGAAAGACAGATGTTAAAAGCAAAAATATCTGCTCTTAACAACTCCAGTAGATATATTCAGTGTGAAATATGGCTTTGGAAACATAAAATGAATTATTAAGGTGATTGTGTGCCAATAATTTGCAAATGTTAAAAAAAATTAACCAGCTATCTGCTACAGTTTATTTGGTAATTTTAATTGCAGAAACTATAGATCTCTGTGTAGAAGTAAAAATAAATTATTTGTTAAAGATTAGGCTGGAGAACTGGACTATTCTGAAATACTTTGACTGCTCTATCTGCTCTTTCTTTTCCTGTCTACAGACTCATGAGTACAGACCATATCTCCAGATGAACTCTTTGTATTTTGCAATGTTTCCAGTTTTGATAAAATAACTGAATTACCAATAAAGAAATACTATTTACACATTTTGAATCACTTTGGTTATGCCTTTACAACAAAACCCTTAAATAGTTTCTGGAAGTGTTTAGAGCAGTTGCATTTTCAGATCATTCAGGCACCTGAGAAGCTTGAAAAAGATAATTGGGGTTTTGTTTAGAAAATGAAGCTTGTAATAAAGTATAGATCTAGAATACAGCATCATTTACTTTCTAAATTTATTTATTTCTTTTCTCACAGAATAATCTTTGGTAATGGATTCTCTTTTCAAACCATTTGTCTGTAATTTCCATTTACTGCAGTGACACCTAATGGTAGGAGAAGAAGAATTGATCTCCAGCCGCCTTGTTTGCTGTTAAACAAAGGGGGGTTTCGCATTATAAGCTGGTGGGGAATGTGTGAATTCTTTCCTCTCTCCTCAAAAAGCAAACAGACTCTGCTGCGATCTGGAAAGCATTCAGCTGCAGGAACAAAAGCATCTAAACTCAAACTACAGCCTTTAGAAAGCCAAAGATCTAACCTTGCAATTTTTTATAAGCTTGTAAGTGCTGAACTTCCATTACGAGTAAGGAGAGACAGCTAGGGCTGGTTATTAAAATGACTAATAACAAAATGATACATAATAGTTCTTTGTGGCATATGGTCATGACTATATATCTGGAAGTTTCAGGCTCAAGGGGGCTAATGTTTGTGATGGATATTTTAGATTCATCTGTGCTAAAAGCTGCCAGAAAGTGAGTTATTCAGGTCAGAATAAAAGTTGGCAAGATATATCCCAAAGATGTTTAGAATTTACTTCTGTATAACAAGCTTATAAAATACCTTTTTATGCAGCTAAGACCAGCTGGATGAAAGTTAATCAGCCAAATGCAATTACAGGAGGTGTAAGTCTTATTAATGTATTAGGAATTCTCAGGGTACTACTGGACCATTCCAGATGTGCTGCTGCATAATGAGTACAGAGTAACCTTGATCAAGAAGCCAATTTGCCCAGTCTCCTCATCTCTTCTAATAATCTATATAATATTTACTTGTGATGGCTCAGAAGGGACTAATAGAAGTAATAGGTCCTCATTCAAATGTAGACTTCATTTTCTAATAAATGCAGCTCAGTAAAAGCCTGAAATGACAAAATTTCACTTCATCTTTAGTAGAAAATGACATTTCTTAAAGCATACAGCTAACCAAAGGCAGGCATTATTTAATATTCTGGCTAAAACAGGTGTTTTTTGATGCTGTAAAAGCCAAACAAAATTATCAGTTTTGTGTTGGACTAATGAAAGTTATTTTTTACTGAGATACTGGGCAGCCACTTTCAGGGAGGGGAGTGTTCCAGACTGGTCTGAAGTGAGATGGCAATCAGGAAGGCTGGAGGGAAGAACAGATTGAAAATCCTGGGAGAAAATTTGGGACCCATGGAGACAATGGGAGGTTTGTCTATTGGAGTTTTGTTTTCTCATACTACAGCAGGATTCTGCCTTGTTGGTTATGAGGGGCTTGATAAAAAGCTACCAGCTGTGTCTCACTAAGCCACGTCTTCCTGTGGACAGAAAAAAAACCCCACAAAAACCCAAACAGAATAGGAGGCTTGAATCTGACCTGCCTGCTCAAGCTACCCATAGAAAATGTCCCTACACTGTTTTCACATTCTGTTTATTAATATTCTGACATTCATAATCAACTTTCATACATGCAAATGTATTACTAACCAGGTAACCACAGGCGCACCAACCTCTACCCTCAGATATTTGTGCAGCTCTCCGGCCATTGGTAATTATTTCCCATTACAAGGGCTGCTGGCAGCCTCCACACTATGCTGTTGTTCTGGCAGTATTCTGGCATCTAAAAAGACCACAACAAATCTACGTGTCTTCCCCATTTGTACTGACATTCCCCAAAGGAGGCATGGTTTGTCTTAGGGACCTATTGTCCTCTTTGTACATACAGTCAACTCCCATTAATCTCATTAATGAGACCTACATTCCCAAACTGGAAGGAAAAAATTCAGCTGGTACAGACAAAGATTTCCTGGGGAGGCAAAGAGAGACCTTAAGTCCCCTGAACCTCTGCTCTCCTCCCCACAATACTCAAGAAATGCCTGGGGAGCACCCAAGGGAGCACCTCTGCAGCAGAACAGGGCCACCCACCCATCCCTTTCAGCTCAGCCCATGACTGATTGTAGACGTGAGAGGGAAGGGAAGGAAAGGGAAGGAACAGGAAAGAACACTGGTGTGGTATCTCTGTTGGCCCTTCCAACAGAGATCGACATTTGGCAACATTCAGCAGATGTTTCTTGTGGTCCTCAGAAAACACACAGAGAGGAAGAATGAATGTGGAGCATTTATTTGTGTGTGTGGCATTTTGATCTCAGGAGAAGAAACAGCCATTTAACCTTTCATATTTTTTAATAAATTTCACTGAATCAAATCTGGAAACACTGTTGCAGGCTTAAAATAACCCTCATTTAGCTAAGCTGCTTGGGAGCAAAACTTAACGAACAGTCTCTGCTGAAAGAAATGGATTCTTACAGGAAATGGTGCAGCCTAGACTGAGCAATTACAGTGTCTCACTGAAGCATGTTTTTCCTGCCGTCCTGGTGCCATCTGCACAAGGGGCCTTCCCCCAACTCCTGTCTGAAGCTAAGGTACCCCTTACCTCTCTGTTACCCCAACAGCAAGCCGAGCCATATGCCCCAAAAAGTGGCAGGTGCTTCACTGTCCTAAGGATCAGGAAACTAACTCTGGGGCACCAGGATGCTACAGGATGGCCCTGCATTAATGCTCCATGCCTGCTGTTAATCTGGATGACTACTGACTGCTGATGAGAAATGCCATCATGTATATAAAACAGAAAGTTATCTGAGACCTGCAGTGTCAGAAGCATCTGCTACTAATCCTGCAAGGCTTACAAGTGAGAGAGAAGCGAGCTCCAGGCAGAGGTCTGAGGGGGCTTGCAAAGTCCCATTCCTGGGTGAGGAGCCTGGATCTGTGGCTGTGGCTGGTCCACACGTAAGTGCAGGGCAGCCCGTGCTTCTGGACAGAGCGGAGTCCTGCACAAATCAGGCTACTCAGCCGTGTGAGGACGTTAGAGATGGGGCTGGGACATGGCCTTGTTTCTTGTCCCTCATGCACTGCAGTGTCCCTGCCAACAGCTCTGGGTGGATGTTGATGTTCAGGGATGGGAACAAGGTAGGAGTAAAGGCAGGTGGAGAACAGGGAGGGATGTGAGGAGAGTGAGGCCATGGGAATACACTTAGCCTTGGTGCTCTGAGTCATCCAAGACGGCTGGTGCCAAGGAGCTGCTCTGCTGAGACTGAAAAATTGAATTTTGCTTGTGCTTACTGGGAAGGCTTGAGTCAGCCCTGGTTCTGCTACTGTGTGCTAAAAAAAAGAGAGACAACTGCCTAGATTATGTGGCATTATCACCTTTATTATCTACGTCAAATGAGTCCAATGTTTTTTCAGACTTGGTGGCCTGATGATAGAGCATTTAAACATCTGTGTCCTGCATCAGAGATTTAATTTAACTGTCTAACAGTCATCAAGCATGTTGTGAGATGTGGCCATAGCCCCCCAGATGCATGGCAGGCCAGCCTGGGCAGAGAAACCAAAGGACTCCCCCTGGGCAGGCAGCACTGTGGCTGTCAGAGGTACACATCAGCTACCAGGACTTAAATATGCACTGAAAGGTAAAGGTGTTCTTGAGGGATTCGTTGAACAAAAGTGGCCTTAACCAAATGATTTGTTCAACCCTTCAGCAGAATTTCTTCCTAGGCAGTAAAGTGCCATCAAAACACTGATCATGGCATCTAGAATCATATAATCAGAACAGTTTAGGTTGGAAGGGACCTTAAAGATCACCTAGTTCCAACCCCCCTACCACAGGCTCTTCCTTATGAGGAAAAGCAGTTTGCTGACGACTTCAATGGTTCATGTCATACTTTCTTTTCTACAGCAAAATGTCTTCATCTCCTATAGTAGGAGATGAATGAAAGCTGGCTGTACATAGAGGGAGTTCCTTGAGCTAGGGAGCACAAGATCCCTTCTGCACCACCCAGTGCAATTCATGTAACAAGCAGGCTAGTGCTACAGGCGTAGCACAGTGTCTGAAGCCACATCTACCCTAGTCCTGTGCCAGGTATTGGCTGGCTGATGCTGGTCCACCAGCCGTGAACAGCCACTTACAGGTGAAATGCATAGAGTAATGCTGCTTCTAGCAACCTCCCTATGCCTCCACCCATCTGGAGGTTCATTTCTCTCCTGCACATCATTCGTATGTAGCCAAACTATACAATATACTTAGAGCTGTCAAGAACAGTTCATCTGTGGTTTTTGCAGAAGCATTGCAATTTCAGCCAATAGCAAATGTTTAATTTTATCAGTCCTCTAGATTATACAGAGTCCCCCCAGATGAGGCTTTGGAGCCTTTGTGCATACTCTTTTAGGCAAGCATTTAGAAAAGTGGATGCCCAAAGTCTGAAATAAAAGATCAGCACACAGTGATACAACTTAACATTAGGAAAGTCTTTCTGGCTGGTGGAAGAATGTGTTTCTCCTGACTATGCCTAGGCTGAGCTGCCTTTGCATGCCGTTGGGACATAAGTGGAGCCTGCACCCCTGCTCCTGAATCCAGGCGTGTGGCTGTCATCTACACACGTATTGCCTTTGCTGTCAGCCACTGGCCTGTGGAAATACTTTGAAGCCTTTGTAGTCGAACCTGATGGGTTCAATCAGCACCATTAGTACTGGGGATACGCCATATGGCTGGGGCTAAGGCACTGAGAGGCAATTCAGGATTCCGTGTGCTGGAAGAGTTAATATTCTGTGCTGGGAAGAGGACACAGCTGCCCCACTAATATTTCAGTGTTTATGCTAAGGAGACCAAGGAGGAAGACCACTACCTTCGAGTGGTACTAAATGTTCTCATCCGGAAACGTGTGCTGACATTATGGAGAGAAAGGGAGATCCAGATCTGCAAAGTCTGGATTTATGTCTGGAAAATCAGATGCTCTTCAGTGTGCAAAATTTAACTGGCAATCTAATTAGTAAAGATTTTTTCTTTTTTTTTTTCTTTTGCGAGATGCCCTTATCTCAATTTCCAGTAAGGTAACAGATACTAAGACGTGAGCCTTCCCATGGTGTTAGATCTGTTTTGCTTCCAGTCACTGAGAAAACCCAGAAATCTACATATTAAAAAAAGAAAAAAAAAAAAGACAACTAAACAATTTAAACCTTTCCATAAGGTTTTCATTGACTTTGGTTCTAGAAATGTGCAAAAGTTGGGTTCAGTCCAAATTTAATTGTTTCAAAATCACATGCAACAGAAATGCTTCTGAAGGACAGGCATAAATTTTGATGTTAGTTTGACTTCAGTGTGATTTGGGACCCTTTCAGTTTCAGAAAGAGGGGAATCAGCTGCACACTGCAGTAAAGCTCTGTAATGCTAAATATAAAGTCATTTACAAATTGGGGATGACTTACTAGCTGCAAAATGGTTAAAGCTGAGCTAATTGTTGGGCCAAGACCTGCTGGGAGGAGAAGGAGCAGGAAATTTAGGAAACGGTTTTCAGCTCCCTCATTTCCAAGCTGCTCTGGCACCAGGAAAGCTAAAGCAGTTACAGAGCTCCAGGTCCGGGGGACGGGGAAGCCACGTCCTGGGCATCAGCTGGTCTATCTCTGGTGCCCCATGCCTCGGGCACCAGCTGGTTGGAGGTCTTTTTCTAAACTCTGAGACAAATCAGCCCAGTGTGGGGAAAGCTTAAGATGGCCTAAAAGAGCTGGTTTCTATCCTTTTTGCATAGTCTATGTATTTAATCCTGGAGGGAAAGAAACATTTGTCTATGTCTAGTTCCTCAGAAATCCTTTGCCCTCCTCAAGCAATGTTGTCTGGTATGTAGAGAGCAGCTGAGTGATTGGCAGTGCATGGTCTGATGTGGAAGTGTTGGTAACACTCTTTGGAAAGCAGTGCTTAGACAGCAAATGATCTCCAAATAAAATCCCCCATCTTTTTTTCTGTATTTTGAAAAAACTCTCTCTAGGTTTAAAAAATAACCCTAATTTTTGCAATTGCAGGCAACATTTCTTCCTTCCAGAGTCTGATTTTACCACAGAAAGTCATATCTGTTACCCAAGTGTCATATGTGTCATTCTTGGAGTCCTGGTTTTGTTTAAATATAGGATTAAAAAAAAAACCCCATACATATTCCATTAATTAGATTAGTTATTCATCGCATATCATAAGGGACAAGGCCTCCAGATGAGAAGATTTTCTTTTGACAATAACAGTAGTAAAAAGCTTATGTGAGCTGTTGTCTTATATCTTTGGAAAGTGTACTTTTGGTCACACTTCTCTACCTAGACTTTTCGGAAATAGATGTTATGGTGCAGGTCTGTGCTGGAATGGATTTGGTTCCTTCCAGCAAAAATGCCTGTTCCAATTACAAACAATTCCTGAAAAAGCTCTTAAAAACACCTATATTGAGCTCTTCTACTTTGCCTTTGCTCTCTCTGGGTGCCTGTGTCTTCCTGGTACATTTATGCTTGGGAGCCGCCACAGAAAGCCCTGCCCTGGCACAGCCCATCTCTCTTTCTAAGGTCACTTGGTATCGGGAACTGGCAAATTGCTTTAAATCATTTCTTAGGTCACGGCTCTTCGTGGCCCAATAAGTCAAAGCCAGGTTGTGATCAGCTCTACTTGCAATTTGTCCATAAGTGTTATACATCTTTTTCTTTCTTCCTTTTTTTTTTTCTTTTTATTTACCATTAGTTAAGAAATTGAAGGAAACTTAATTCAAGAAGACAAAAGTGTTCCAAAAAACAAACAAACAAACAAAGGCAAAATCAGAGCTTCTACTTTAGAAACTGGAAAGACAACCTTCATGGTCCTATTTCTGTTATCAGCGTTGTTCCCAGGCTGAAAGTTAAAAAACACAGCACTGCACCAGCTACTAAGCAGGAGAAAAATGACTGCTATAGCTGAACCCAGGACACACGCAAAAAATGCAAAGCAGCTGAAGGCTGACCTGAACCTGGACACTGGGAAAAAGGGCAGAGGGGGAAGGGAAGAGAGGGGCAGCAGAGACGGGAGGCAAAAATGTCCCTTACCAGAAGCTGGGCATGGATCAAGACTGTAACACTTGATAGTGATTGAAATTGTACACATCTTGTAAACCATAAGCAGTTTCTGTTTATTTTAATACCTATATATTATAATTAACTGAGTGTAGTCATGACTACTCTTTTTAGTTAAATACTCTTGCTATAATATTCTTTTGCATTACAGAAATGGTTTAATTTGGTGCTGTTCTAAATAATAATGTAGATTCCCATCAGTATTTCAAATGAAGCACAAATTATGCTTCAGATACACAATTTGTCATGTATTTAAAGCTGTGAAGTTAGCATTACTTCTGAATATTTGTTTCAAGGAAAACAGGAACATTTTCATCCACTGCAAAGCAAGGAACACTGTCTATGGCATAAGGCTTACATGTATGTGTGTAAGTAAAACATAAATAACAATAACACTCCAACAGTTGCACGAAGACCTTGTCATGGGGTGTCTGAAATAAGTAAGTCCTAATGCTGCCTCATGTGGTCTCTGCATCAGGTGCAGATCTGTGAGAGCCGCCTCACACATTCTTCGCAGCCCTGAACCAGCCATACAATGCCGGAGCCCGAGGTTGTTAAGTTCAGTAAGAGCAGGAATGAGCCATTGATGCTGCTTGAAACAAGGGAAAACAATAGGTCTTTAAGACAGCTCCCTTTGCTGAATGTAAATTGTTTTTTAATAAAAGGTAGACAAAACCAGATGATGTCAGAGGAATTCCACTCCTGTACCACCCTGGAGATTGTTCAGTAAATGGCAAGAAATGCATACATTTTGCAGAGCCTTTCTGGGTTTCTTGTACCCGTTGCGGCTGTACGCTGAGGTCTGTAGGCCCTTTCTTGCATACCCAAATCCTTATTTCCAGCAGAACTACTACTATGAAAATGAACATACTAGGTCTGTGGGGTGCGATTCATAGGCAGAAAGTACACAGCTCTTTTCTTTCCTACCTTTAACTGCACCTCATGGGACATTACACACTTCATTTGCTGTGTTCAGTTTTTCCCTCCCTCTCATCAGCAGTTGTTTCACCCAGATTTTGTTATTGGTGATTTCTTTCTCAGATTAACAGAAATCACACAAAAAATACAGACCCATCTGTGCCTTTTTGGGTATATATACACACAAAATAACCATGTGTGTGTGCACATATCTATTTATACATATCACTCCATACATACATGTAGAGGGTGTGTACAGCTGCATGTGTACACATAGAGTCATTTTTTTGAGCAAGATCCCTTGCTTTAGTAAATTGTGTTAATGAGAAACAAATCTTCAATCTGATAAGTAAGGGCCTTTTAATACAACCTACAAGTTATTAGTTCATGCTTGATCATTTTCTTGAACATTATCCTCCAGCAGTTAGCCATCTGATTTCAAGTGTTATATCTGTATTAAAAATAGCACAGCTCCCTGTAATTCCTTCTGTATTTTCTTCAAACACAAGGGAGAAAACACATTCCCTAATATATTTTATGGGCACACTCTCTTTGTAAATTTCCTTTGCAAAGGTCCTGCTCATATTTGTATCTTATTACTTTTCTTATACTGGATTTATTGATACTTTCTAACAAAAATATGATTTCAGTATATTTACTGAACAAAACTCAATATAACAGCCACCAATTCAATTTTTTTCATCAAAATGGAGAACAATAAAGAATCTAAAGTCTTCAGTTCAGACACATAGCATCAAAAACCCCTATACTGTTAAAAGAAATAACTCAATAACAGGGAAGTGATAGATATTACTTAAAGAACAGCATTAGCTTTGTTTACCTTATCTGAGTTTCTAATAATCCAGACTACAACTTGGAGAGTTACACATATTTTGTTCCTGAAACATGTATAAATTCAGTCACATTTTGTAAGTGGGGAAAAAAGATGCCTATACATTAATAAGTACTTATTGCATATTGTTACTGATGGTAATAGCGTTATATCCATTTAGATGGATTTCACATGAAGGCATTTTGTTGTTGTTCTGCCACACTTCTTTCATAAGGGTGGGGGGTTTTATGGGGTGGATTTTTTTTGCTAAAAGTTCATATTCTGCATTTCTAATGGATTGCTTTCAGAAAAAGACTGTGGAGCTAGTTGCAGGGAGGGAGGAGTTATTTGGTTTTTTACTGACCACTAGCTAAAGATTTGATTAATAACTTTGGCTAACAATAGATTTTTAGTTAAATAGAGGGATGAATTCATTATTTACCTGTTCTTATTCTCATGTGTATCGCCTGGTGATGATTATAGCTGTTTTAGAAATGATCCTTATTTATGGTATGTTGCATCATTCTGAGATGTAGTAATGATTTTAGATTTTCCACCTAAATTACAGGGCACTTTCCACTGAAAATGGTAAACAATATTACAAACTTAAAAAAAAGAAGTAATCTGATTTCAGGGAAGAGGGAACCCAGTGAAAGATGTGTGCTTTTATAAGGATGGACAATGGAAAGCAAAATAATAACTCCTAAGTTTGATTGTTCAAATATATTCTGCAATACAGAGAGCTGCATGCAGGCTGGAGCAGGCATGGGGCAGGAAGGTTAAGTAGAAGAGAAGGCACAATACTTCAGATTGGCAGTAGACTGCAGCAAGAATAATCTAATCAAAACTAAATTCAATTATCTAGTCCCAGGGCAGGCTCCTGGGACTGCTGCACTGAATGCTAGCAGAGCTCCTCCTAGACATTTTTCCCCAGTCAAACTCACATGATGAATGCAGATGAAATTTGAAATATGAAAATCTGAAATAATTTATGGAAGTTGTCAGAAATTTGGCCTGCTTGTGGTGTAATTTCCTCTGAGACGAGGCAGGCTGGCTCATTGCTTCTAGTCTCAGAGCAGTTGCTGGTCTTCCAATGGATGGATCAACCCCTTTAAAATGCTCTTCCAGGCAAATTACAGCTCATTACAGACAGCCTTGCACCATGCCATTATGTCAGAGGAAATCTTTTTTCATTTGCACAAATTTGCTTGGAATTCTCATATTTATTTGAGCATCCATTATCGAATCTGAACATTGAATTATCCACAATTATTTTCTGGGTAGGTGGATGTTTGTGTATATGGAATAGATAGTGACTGTGTAGATATATAAACAGTACGGCATTTCTGAAAATCCTGTCTATTTCAAACAACTGCATTTATGCAGAAAGTTGCTATGTGTGTGTATCTATCTATCTATCTATCTATCTATCTATCTATAAAGTTGTTTCCTGAAGATGGTCTTTTAGGAGATGCATTTACTTTCTGAAAGGAGACATCTACAGAAACCACCTCACTTCCCAGTGACTCAGAGCCTGCTCTTTGTAGCTATCACAATTAGAACTTCTGTCTGTGCACATGTAATTCGTGTATGGCCTGGCCCCATATGAGACATCTCCAGTTGTTATGTACTTTAAGTTACATTCTGTAACAAACATGCTGTCTCCATCACTGTCATGCTCACATCTAGCACACCTCCCACCTCTCCCCTGTGCTGAGAATTGGAGTAAGGACTGGCATGCAAGAAAATGGAAGGGGCAGTGATGGGACACATCCTGAAGTCCTTGCTCCTTTCCTCTCAGGCAAATTTTGCCTCAGTTAGGGCTATGAGCTAAATTATGTACTCAATGCTTATATTTTCTAGTTGCTTAACCCTGTGACTAGGCTACTGATATCACAACTTTATGGTTGTTTAACGTTAGAAATATTAATTGGAAGAAAGATTTCACAAATGGCAATTCTTGTGTGAAATTGTCCTCTTAGTTTATATCATACTGGAGATCAGACTCATGGATGTAATTGTCCCTGAGGATAGGAGTTTCCATAGGGAATCAGGCCAATACATCATTGAGACCATTTTGGGGATTTTGATCATCATCAGTGTTAAAAACTAAAAATCCAGCACTGGCCATTCTGAGCAGATCTGCCCAAAGAGGAAGAGAGTTTGGAGGATTTAATTTGAAACATGAAGAATTTTGTCTTTGTTTTAGGAAACATTTCATTGCAAATACTCTCAGGCCTCCATATAAAAGTTTGATCGTACTAAAGTTTTGACGTGCCTTTTGTCTCTCTTTACATAGATATCCTCTGACTTATTTTTTAATCTATTCAAGCACTGTAGCTCTCATCTCATCATTATTTGTGTCCTGTGAACTTCTCACAGGAAGCTTGTTCCAACCTTCACAGACTAAGAGCTGCAGGAGAATAGAGGGCAGGACTGGTTTGTTCATGATGTTCACATAAATTCTCTTTCGTTATTCAGTCAGGTTATGAAGCACTGAGGAAAGGTTCACACTGTGATTAGATCTCCAACAGTCAAATCTTTACAGACAAGAGCATTTAGGACTCCGGTATTTTCTTGAAATAGAATTAGGTCTGAAAACTTTCACAACACCGCAGCAAAGCAAGCAGACCTCAGTTTAGTAAACACGTGCCCACACACACTCACACAGAGCCTAATCTGCTGAGTTGGCCAGCATCTTTCTCTGAGGGTCCCTCCTTTTTTTATCAGAAGCCTGACCAATGCTCATGGATAAGATGCTCCAGCATGGCACAATTGTTCGTAGGTCTTTCCACTCCAGGTACTTGAAGCTGCAGCCTGCAAGAGAGGTGTGGGGCACTGCCTGATGGCTGGGGCGGACTAGGAATGGCTAGGATGGAGCAATCCCTTTTCACTTCTTGTTATCTATAGGGTACGGAGAAGGGCATGTCTTAACATTCTTCTTCCCTCAGTGCTGTTGATTGTTGTGGTGGTGCATTATTGAAGATGTGCATTTATAATTTTTACCCATTCCAACCTTTGGGGTTTTTTTCCATTACTTCTCCAGAAAATAATTAGAGGAACTTTCCTTTTTATCAGACTGAATTGATTTTTCTAGTCATGGTTTGGTTTTGGTTTTTTTTAAGAACTCCTCAAAAGGTATCTTTCATGACATTAGTCGAATGTGTGGTGATCAGACAACTTTCCATCCTGGACTATTTGATATGTTTTGTGATGTATCAAACTTCCTGCTACATACCTTTGCATTGCTGGTTCATCAAGTCATCTGCCTGTATGAGAAGACTTTTCCCCATCTTGCTTTTCAGCCTGTACTCAGTCTCTCAGTGGAAACCATATGTGGCTGGACTGTTTGTAGGGTGGACATTATTTGGGACAGAATGTAAAATACAGACTGTTCAATGATCTCAGGATAGTTATCTATGTCTGTCTTGGGACAGAGCCCGAGCAGAAAGGGCTCCATCACTGCTAGCAGAACGATCAGGCACTGTAACAAACACATGAGAATAAGGCATGGTAGTATCTGCAAGGATTTTATAGTCAGTGGATAGCTCTTAATAACCTGCAGAAACTTGCAGAGGCTGAGGGGCCACTCTGATTTCAGCAAAGAGCCCCAAAAGTTCCTTGTTGGTTCAGATAGTGGAGGAAATGCATTCATTGCAGGAGACCCTTGAAATATCTACATATGGCTGGGCACAAGAGGTGTGAGTACTTGTAAAGGAGAACTGGGGGTGTGTTGGGATGATAGCAAGGCAAGAATGAACCCTGATTGATTATGAGGCTTACGAACATTAGCCAAATGTGGTCATTTGTTCAATTAACGCACTGATGCTGAGAACAGCAATATCTAGTACTTTATGGTAATTCTCTGAAGAGAATTTTGAACTAAGAAGGAGTCATTTTGCTACTATGGAAGTTATTTATGTTAAAGATACATAACGATATTATGACTTCAAAAACCAGAGCCACAAAATAATTAAACTGAGAAAGCTTTGAGCTATTTTATATGTCTTGTATTTGCATTTTACTCATAGTAAATATAAATTTTGAATATTGGCTTAAAAAACAACAGAAGGAAAAAATAATCATCTGGGAATCGCAAGTTTTGTTTATTAGGATTTCTGTGCTTTTTTGTACTACATGTTTTGAAATATTAATGAAGTTTGTTCCCCAGCCCCTCCACACCACTCAGTAGTGTTGTCAGGATGGAAAAAAATCCCATAACATGTAACTTATTTAAGTCACCACATTCTTTCTTTCTTTCATTGGGATAGCTTGTTGCATGGCTGGAATATGTTGCAGCCTCCCAGCTTCTCTTTGCTGCAGGAAACTTTGTAATAGCACTTAAATAAATAAAGAGACTGGGTAGGAGATTATTGCTTTCATTGTGCTATTGTATATGTGTATTATAGAGTCACCCCATAGATTGACACAATTAGTTGAATGTAGGACAAGACAAATGTTGTATATGACAGTGGGGTAGTATTGAAAGATGACCCCATATCTGGAGACCTGAGAGTTATGGATCCATTGATAGCTGTTACCAGTGTTTTGAAGCGTGGCTGTTAAATTTTGCCTGCTGGCTTCTGGCTGCTGGCCTGCCTGCCTGGGCAACCGGCAGCTGAATGGAGCTGCAGGCAGCTTCGGCACTTTGTTCTTCTGTTATAATAACCGACCGCTGACTGGAGGAGCCTCTGCAAAAGCCAATGGGGACACAGAGCTGCAAATCTTTGTTGCTCGTTTCACTGGCTATGCTTCTGTTGTTGGAGCTATCTAAAAGGCTGAGGCGCTTTCAAATGCCTGCATGTGGCGGTGCCGGGTGAGAAAAAGGCCTCTCTTCACGAAGAAAATATACAAATAAAACTGGGAATTCTAATCAAATATTAAGAATTTCCTCCACAGAGAAAATAAGACCATAATAAGAGTGACAACTCAACATCTCTGATTACAAGTCGCTTTCTCTTTAGATGCACACATGTGCAATCAACACATGCATGGTATAGAGAACTCACTTTCAGTGTCCAGCCTAGAAGATGTTGGCAAAAGTTCCTGTCTGCTTTGCTTTGAATATCTGTAATAATAGTAAAGATTTTATATTCTTTAGTTTTTGGTGAACACTCCACCTGTAAGTGAAAGCCAGTATTTTCCTATTAAAAACAAAACCCAAACCCCTAAAGCATTTATGTAAATGTTCTATGTATTTACCAAGGGAAATATTCAGGAAACCTCTACGAGATTTTTTGTCTGACTTCCTAAGTAAATGCAATTTACTCTTCTGCAATCCTGCTCTTTGGATTGTATGTTAGTGTGTGTGCATTTGTCCAAGTGTGTTCCCTAACATGGGAACCCAGACAACAGTTTGAAAAAAAATGACAGTGAAACAGCATGTGATACATTGCTTGAAACCTCATGAAATGGGTAAGAGTTGGGTTTTTCCTACTAAGGTTAAAAATCATTTTGAGTTTAGGCTGTGAGAGAGAGAGAATCCACCTAAGCAAGACCTTTCAGATACATTAACCAGAAAGAGGTCTAGCTGCAAGCCCTAGAAAAATGGTCACATTCCGTAAAGCTTGTTGGCATAAGTCTCCACTAAAAAAAAAGAGAATCATGTGTTTGACTTCATGTAGCAAAAGCTAGTCACATAGGTGACTTTCTCAGGGGAAGCCATTTCTATCTCAAATCTTAAAATGTTGGTTATTAAACATGTCTCTCACAGGATTTATCTATGTAGGCATTGGGCCTGCTGGATTCTGATGGAGGAAATTCTATGTTTGGAGGAAACTAGAAAGTTTTGTTGAAGTTTTCTAAACTAATACCAGTTTACAGACAAGTGGTACTGGTTAAACTGGCAAGTATGGGCTAAATGAAGTTTGTAACTTGACCCTGCACTTCATCAGAGGAATATTCTGGCTGCACACACACACAGATAACTCTGTCGTATAAAGGAGTCTCTGTTGACTTACGCTGAAAAAGACCTCATATCATTGTGGAGTTTTATTATTACTGATGAGAACGAGAACATCTTGTGAATTAAAATATCAAATAAGCCTACTGTGCGTCTGCTTGCATCAAATCCTTGTTGAAGGAGGAAACTTAGGAAAAGTTCCCATGAAATTACTGTAGCAGGAAGCTGGACTTTGGAATACATGTTTTCCACACACCGCAAAAAGAAATGTGAGCTGGCAGGCTCCAGGCCTTCGCAGTTCTCAGTGCCTCTGACAGCTCTGCTCCCATGGGTTTTGCACCTGCAGAAACCCCACTGGCTGGTTATTGCCCTCAACTTTCCAGGCTCTCTTAACCTCTTTTTTTCCACCTTGCATATTTGGGAGAGGAAAGTAAGTGCTCAAGACAAAAACACCACGTGTGAGGTGATGAAGTTAAACGAATCGTGGATTCCACGCAGGACTGGAAGTTAAAATTGTTGGGAGAGTAACATTGCTCATAAACTCTCCTGGCTGATGCATTTCTTGGTGTTAGAGTGCCTGTGCAGTATTTTTTGTTGAGACTTCAGGAAAGGAGAAGTGTTACAGAACAGGGTAGGACAACTGAATGCTCCTTCTGCTTGGAGCCAGCAAACGCTGGTCTTCCTAGCCAGGAGGAAGGAGATAGGTTAGTAGTAGCAGTGATGGAGGGAAGGCGGGGATTTGCTGGAAAGAAATCAGACTAGCAGTCATCAGACTTGGATTCTGATCTTTGTTTAATACTAGAGAGCCCCAGTTTCCAAGTCAAAGTACACATGTACTCATGGCACATCTTTTTTTCATATAAAAACTAGGTAAATCATATTCGCCCTGACATTGTTGCCAAGCTGCAAAAATCTGTGTGCCTTAAGATCTCTAGGAAGAGGCCAGTAAGTAAATACAAAATAACAGTGTTTTTTCCTGCCCTGCTCATTCATTAATATTTGTAAATTGCCTTGAGATCCTTGGATGTAGAGTAGGATAGAATATGCTGTAATGTGATTGTTAATAATATAATCAAGATAATTCAGAGATAAAAAGAGATTGATAGATGTAATAGAGTTCTTGTCTAGGAAGAGGCAACCAGCAGTTTCTCTTTCCATTGTCCCACATGTCTTTGTTTGCTTTTCAGAGACAAATTACACTGTAGTAATAATTTTATTTAATTCATTGATTTCTTTTGTCCTTTTTTTTTCCCCCAAAGCACTATTGCTTTTGCAAGACAACAATAATCATGACTCACCCTTCATACACATTTCTAAATAAAGTTGTTCTATTATTTCTTAACTTCATAGCATTCAGGAAGTGTTGTGTGGTATAAAGTTAGTGAAGTTACTCTGTTTAAGTGGGGTTTATTTTACCTTTGCTACTAGCCACCAGTGTGAGTGCTCCCACCCCAAGGCAGCTGACAAGGAGGATACAATTCACATGTGTAAGGGTTGCTACGTTGGTCTCCCCTAAATCCACTCACTCTGTGAGTGTAAATAGTTCCTTGGAAGTCAGTGGGATTTCATAAGGTGAACAAGATTTTAGCTTTGCTGACTGCAGTAAGAGTTTTATCTGATTCGGGACCGAGGTGTTGGTCCCAAAGGTGAATGATGAAAGCCAAAGTGACAAGGGATGAAGTGAAGAAATGAATAGTCATCTTTTTTCCTCTGCAACCTGTTCTCATCACTTTATTGAATTCTATCTCTGTACAAATAATTCAAACAGCCTCTTTTCATGGTGCACTTTCAAGTAGTATAAAAAGGGAAAAGACTGCTTCTAGCACCTTGCTATACGGAAAAATACAAGATATTGTAGAGGATATTTTTATCCATCCCAGGAACCCTAGCTGCTGGGTCTCAAAATGGTCTTGTCCGTGCGGTCAGACCATGTTTGACTGTTAAGGGGAAAGACACAGACCAGGTTTAGAAGATTGAACCTTAAGAGGATACATTTTTATGTAGGACTCTTTACTATCACTGATTTTACATAACACTTGGGCACACGGAATGTCCGTTCCCATATACGTATACTTGAGGTACCATCTTGCACGTTTTCACCAATGAATTGCCTACTTCTGTGGGACTTTAATAAGTCTCTTCATTGTAGACTATTCTGCCCAATGGAATATGTTTACATATAGTTTTTTTAAAATAAGAGGTTTTCTATCAAGCCATTACATGGCATTCATTTTAGTTTAGCTCAAAGAAGCTATTTTAGTCCTGGGAAAAAAAAAAGAGGGGGAGTGGAGGCTTAACCTGAGAAAGGTTTACACAAATCTAACCATGTCCACAGTAGGACACTTGTCACTCCTTGCGGGTCAGGACTGGGGACTGTTTTATGCATTGCCTGCCAGAATGGCTTTCCACCAGCAACACCATCCTACCGGGGCCACAATGGACGACTGCCACAGTCTTCACCTTCCCTAGGGGCTGGGCTTGTCTTCTGTTTCTTCCAGCCAAAGAAAAAGCGGCCGGCTCAGCTGAGAAGCCTGGGGGACCTCACAACCCCACGGAATATGACGTCGAATATGTAGGCTCTCTCCCACCAAAACATCTGGGACGTTGAAGATAACAGACATTTTAACACCCTTTATTTAAATCTGCTTTTCATTACTGTGGTCACATCCATAGCTCTTTGCTCACTTTTCTCCTGCCACACATCCCTGTGTGTGTTTGTGTGTGTGCATTGCAGGTGTTACGGGTGTGCAGTCACAACAGAGAGGGATCACCTTGTGATGGGCACCATCTCCACCACCAAAGCCCGGATGTGAGGCACGTCGGGCAGCCTCTGCTTTCAAGGCCAGACCCATGTCCCCTCACTCGTTGGTCCACCACTACCGGGCAGCAGGTGAGTGAGAGCTGCCAGCCTTGCTGTGCCATGCCGTGCCACGCCATGCCATGTTGTGTCGAGCCGAGCCGAGCCGTGCCGCGGGGGGAGCCAGGTCTGGCCCCATGCTGTGCTCGCAGGCAGCTGCATGGGCTGGGGCCTGCGGGGCTCCGCGGGGTAGGAGGGTGCGTGAACGTGTGTGTGTGTGAGTGTGTCAGAAATGGCCCTTTCACCCGCCCCACCTCCCCGGCAGCGCTCTCCTGCTTCAGGCGGCTGGTGGCTCAGTGCACAGGCTGATTAGGTAACAACAGAGCACCTTCCCTCCCTGTTTCCTCTCAATGCGCTTGGGCCACGGCTTTTGAAGGAGCCCAGCCCTGCCACTATCCAGCCATTATAAGGGGATCTATGGGGCTTTATCCGGAAAAAGCTCAGCCTTGCCCCAGGCTTCATCAATCATTTAGACCGGTTCAAATCCCCTTCATCGCGTTCCGCCTCATTAAACCTACCAAGGGGGACTGAAGAGAGTTTGTATAGGTCCAGAATGCCTGTACACTCCTCGCTATCTCAGCTCGTAAAAAAAGGACGAAAAAGGCAAAGAAACGATTAAAAGGAATTTCACCGGCCTGCCCACTGCCTCCGCACATGAGCCTGGCCGGGCGTCCTCTCCCGATGGCGGCTTGGGGAGCCCCTTAAACCCTGCCCCGGCCCGCGGGGGCACCCAGCACTCCCGCCCGCCCCGTGATGTACCCGAGGTGTGAAGGCCGGGGCGGTGCGGTCAGCCCCGGCTCCTCTGTAGGCAAAGGGAGGAGGACGGAGCCATGCAGGATCCCTCCAGGCAGGCAGCGGGATGGTTGCCATTGGGTCCCGTGGCTGCCTTTTTGAAATAAACGTATTATTTTATCCACTTGGAGGGAGAGATAGAGATAAATCAGCTCCAGCAAAACAGTGCTGGTTGTTATTTATCGTTAAATTTTTATTCTGACGACATCAACAGCCAAACTGGGGGTGCCTCGCCATCCCCCTCCCCGCTGCTGGCCTGGGCTGCGCTTCAGTCCCCGCCCGGCGCCGCGCCCGGGAGCTCGGCTCCTAAACGCGTGCATCTGCAGCTGGAACAAAGAGGCGAGGCTGCGTTATCGCCGACCCCTTCTGATATTAATAGTCATAAAACCCGGAGCGACTACCGAAAGCAAACGCGCTAAATGCCAGGAGGCTGGGTGGTGCTGGGTCTAACTAAAATAAATAAATAAGAAGGAAAGGAAAAAAATACAAACAAACAAACAAAAAAGGCAACGCACTGAATCCAAGTCTGTATTTTAACTTTTTTAATAACGATTTTTCCTGTGCTGTAAGCTTGCACCGAATCCTGGAGGAATTGCTAAATCAGATTAAGGTTATATTTTGCAACAGACTGGATGGAGCAATAAAGGAGAAAGCGCGGAAATGGGACTTCACCCATCAATTAGATCTCTATTAGCAGCCAATGCAGGCTTCACCACAGGAAATGTCACGTCCCGGCAGAAGCAGAGCCTTTCACTTTCCCCTGAAATTAAACAATTCTTCATGCTCGCAGACCCCGGGCGAGCCGAGCCTTTGTTCGCCGGGCGCAGAGGGGCCACGTCCCGCCAGCACCTGCTCGCTGCCTGAGCCGGGACCCGCGGCCGCGCCACTGCCTGCACAGGTTGCCCCAACACCTGCGCTGTTCGCCCGCCTGCCCAGAGCCCAGGAAACCGCGGCCTTAAAAGGCTCTATTAATATTAAAAGAGTTATTCCAGTCATAAGCAGGCCATTACCAACACAATGGTTAGTATTTTGAATAGCAGGTCGGCTCATCTGTCTCCATAGATCATATCTGCCAAAAACGGGCTGCCTCCCCCCGTCGTTTCCCACCCCTGGCTCCTTGAGGTTTGGGGGCCAGAAACACTCGCAGCTCCTTCGCAGCGAGTCTCGATGCTGGTTCCGAGGCAGTGGTACGCTGAAGCGGGCAGAGCGGGCCACTCGCTGGGATGGAGGAAGAGGCTTCTCTCACCCGCTCTCAGCGCGGAGCTGAGTGCCGGGGGGGCTCGGCTCTGCCTGGCACGGCGTGCTGGGTACCGCTCCCTCTCTCCCCCCTCCGGCACTGCACCGGCGCCGAGGAGCATCCTGCGGGGAGGGAGGCAGGGAAGGGCACAGGGCCTTTCCCGCACACGTCCCCCCGCCGCTCCTTCCCCCCTTCCCGCTCAGAGAAAAGAAAGAAGAAAAGAGAAGAAGAAAAGCCCTTGAATTTGCCCATAAGCGAGAAAGGTGCAACAGGAAAGGAATGGCCAAGCAGAGGGGGAAGTCGAGGGGGGGATAAAGAGAGCTCTGTTGCCCCGGTCCTTGTTGTTCTTGCTGCTGCTCCATTCAGGCACCGAATTCAAATGGATATTTTACAGTTCAGCCCAGCTGAACAGGGGCTCAATGCCTGAAAGCTGCCGAGCTGCCTCCGCGGACATGCTCTGGGCCCGATATTATAATTTTTATAATGCGCTTTTATGTAGCTCCAGCCTCCTCCGGTGAGGAGCCCGCAGAGCGGCTGAAAGGGGCTTTGAGAGGCCGGAGAGAGAGGCTGCACCGAGCGGAGAGCCCCCCCGCCGGCCCGAGCAGCACCGCCTGCCCCGGCCGAGGGACCCTAGCTCCAGCCCCCGGCACCGGCGCGGCGCGGCCTGGCTTGAGCACCGTGCGCTCCGGGTCTGCTCTGTCCCGATGAGTCCGGAGCGCTGCGCCCCGCCCGTCTTCGTCAACCAGCGCGGGGGCACCGCCACAAAGCTACGTCCCAACCCGGGGCATCGCCGGCAGCTGGCGACGTCCTGTCCCGAGCCAGTGTCCGGCCGCACCTGCCCCAACCGGGAAAAGGGCAAGAAAAGGGGGATTCTCCCCCTCAGACAAGCCGTGGGACTCGAGTGGGCCCAAAAGACACCCTTATACCTGAGTGGAGGGTGGAGAGCTAAACAGTAAGGAGCGGGGAGGCTTATTTCCACAGCTAAAAGCCAGAGCGACTGAAAAATCTGAGACTGTATTTATCATCCTGGGCAAGTCATTCGCCGCTGAAGAGAGTGCCCGGCTGAATCGTTAACCGGCTGGTGCCAGCGGCTAGGAATGACATTCAGAAGGTTATTGATTTCCCTTCAGGGCAAAGCGACTGGACTCCGCCGGTGCCCGCACGCCTCCGCCCCGCTCCGCAGGTGCGTGAGCTGCGCTCGCCGTGTGAAAACATCAGCGGCCTCCCTCCTCTTAGAGAGATTCTGCCAGCCTCTTCGCTCTTGGGAGGCACTGGGCAGCAGTGGTTGAAGACAGAGTCACTGACAAAGGAAAGGGACTAAGTAGACATTTCTAAGGTCAGTTTTAGCTTCAAGTGTGTACTCAGATATTTGTTTGATAGGGAGGGAAGAGAAAAAAAAATAAAGTAAGAAAATCTATTTAAAAATGGGCGGAGAGGAAAAGGAAGAAAAATAAAAAGAAAAAGAAAAAAAAAGAAAAAGAAAAAGAAAGAAAGAAAAAGAAGAAAAAGAAGTAGCAGGGGCCGCGGAGCAGGCGGTACAAGGGGACGACCCCGCACCTCCCCGCCTCTGCACGCCCTCGGCGGGGCTTCGCTTGGGGACACAGCAAGCAAGGAGTCAAGGGAGAAATGCTTTTACCTGTTTATAGCGTGGCTTTGGACGTTTATCACGGAGCAAAAAGCTCCCCAATAAACAAAATGCTATTTCTACCGCGCTATTGATAACTGCAACCCTAATATGAGTGGCTTGTCCCCAAAACCTTGTGTAACTTCTGCCGCGTGTCTCCAGCTAAGCTGCTGCTGCAGAGTTAAAAACAAACGGAGGTATTTTTTAAGCAGCACAAACTCGGAGACGTGCTTTCTCTCTGCTGAGGTGTCTTAAACCCTACTGGGGAGCTGTGGCGGGGGCTTTGCTTTCGTGCCAGCACGGTTCCCTACCCGGCCCGGCCCAGCCCCGGTGCTCCCGCGGCAGCTGCGGCTCCAGGCATCGCTGCCGAGCGTCGTTGCCGCTCTCTCGCCCTGCGGCTCTGAAGAAGAGCTGGAAGGAGCTCGAACAGCAAACATATCTTCGCTTGAGGGAATAAAAGGGTAGAAAAAAGGAGTTTTTTGTCTAGTTCAGGTGGAATTTCACCCAAGATCCGTCTCAGGGATGGGAACTGCGAACAACCCCGAAATTTGCACGGCGTCAATTGCTCTGCTTCACACCCATGGGGCCCGCGGGAAACCACGAGCGGCCTCAAGCTGCTTTAACCCTTTCCCTCCGCCTTTCCACGTGGTCCTTTGCAAAAAGGCAGAAATGCTGTTGGGCAGCTGGGCCATCTTCTTCCCCCTCCCTCCGGTTGTCCCCCCACAAGGGACAGCGAGAGGCTGGGGACCCCGCCTGCGCCCTGCAGGAGGGTCCGGGTGCTCCGGGAGGGCAGCTGCGCCCACCACAACGTGGATGCTGCCGTTTCTAGGTTGTTTTAGTTTGGGAACCGACTGCGCTCATGTTACAAATGCAATTAATAGTAAAAGCAGCATTTATCTGAGGAGTAGGAGGCAGCTGCACACCGCAGGTCATTATCCATTAGCGGGGCGCGTTCAGCACTTAGCAGGGTTGTCGTGTTCTAGGCGAGGGGAGGAAAGGCAAAAGCTAATGCCTTATCTCCGGTCCTTCTCCCACCACCACCTTCCTCTGCCAGCGACTGGGGCCGGTTTACGGCAGGCCGCCCCGGGGCACAGGGCTGGCTGGGCCTGGCAGAGTGTGGAGAACCGCTGCCTGCTCCCCGGGGCAAATCCCCGGGAAACTTATGGATGAGTTCAAACCTCCAAAACTCTCAAATACATATGTATGTATATATATGTATATATCTCCTTCTCGCTTGCCCTCTTCCTAGAAGGGTACTTCATTTCGTTCCGTGGCGATGGGCAGGGGCCAGCGAGGACCAGGCCACCCCGGTCCCAGCCGCGGGAAAGCGGCTCTGTGCCTCAGTTTCCCCATCATACAGACCTAGGCCAATGCTCTTAGCTTACTTTCCCAAACACCTGCAGAGCCATGCCCTGTGCTCGTGATGCTAACGGGGTTTTCACACCCTCGCAGGCCTCCCACAGGACATAAGATGCCCATCCCAGTCCTGCCCAGATGCGGGAGCATCTAATCGGCTGCCCGAACACAACCTTGTCCCTGCAAGACATTCCTCGTTCCTCCGGCCAGGAGCTCTGGGACTGGCTCAGGGAGCAGCCAGAAACCCAGGAGGCAGGAATCCTTCCCTCTGCCCTTCGGCAAGGCTCTGCCAGAGGTCTCTGTGAGAGACTTTTGGGGCTTCTCCCCCGTTAGATGAAAGACCATTCTCCCAGGTTTAAGAATGCACTGAGTAAATTCAACAGGTCTGGCTAAAACCTGTCTCAGGCCACTCGCTCATCGCAGCATGGAGCAAAATGCCTCCTCGTCAGAGTGGTGAGCTGGGTGAACCACCTGCCATCTGCCTAAACCTAAGGATAAGAAGAAATAACCTATTGATTTAGTCGCTAAAAGAAAGAGGGAGAAGGGGAAAAAAAAATTCCACCAACCCAAACCAGCCTTTTTCTGTACTCTAGAAGAAAAAATAAAAAGCACCTCTTCGTAGCTCGGTGGGGAAAAAGGTCAAGCTACTATTGACAAGTATGTAAAGACATCTTCTAACCATGGGAAAACATGTATAAATTGTTTCGACTCACTGCATTCAAAACCAATGGAAGTGAATTACAAAACTGCACTTCTTGCATTGTTGGACTGAAAGGATATCTATTTATCATCTTATAAGACAGCTCGAACGATCTTTATCTGCTTTGCCCACTTTCTGACCCAAATTCAGGGTTTTTATGGAAAATTGCAGTCAGTTTGATTGATGAAATCCAAAGATGTCTAAAATGGCACCAAAGATCTCCAACTGTGCAGACTCCAACCGAGGGCTTCAATGTTGGCATTGTTCCTACGAAAAAAGTTGAGAAAACGAGCAAAAGTTAGGGAATTTCTGCTTAAAAACTTCAAATTTCAATGAGGATCCCGAACCTATTATCCCTATTCATGGGCGAACTGTGTGAACACAAAAGTATTTCCCACACATTGCAAAACAACAACAACAAAAAAACCTTTAGTTTTAAGCCGCGCAATAACCTTCTTTGTAAAACGCTGAATAACCCTGTGCCACAAATAAACCCAGCCGTTCCCGTTTAGAAATCACATAAGTGTAAATCGTATAAATGGGAAGCTCACGAGAAGAAGCCTTTAAGGAAAGTGAGGAAAATATATATGTATTTCATCTGTGTAACCGAAATGAAAAAAAGCCTTAGTTTAAAATTCGGAGACGCAATGGAAGGTGATTTTTCTAACCCAATCTGCGTCTCCAAAGGGTTTAATCCAGGTCTTAGAAGAGGCAGTTCGGCGGGAGAAACTCTTTCCCAGCCCTCCTCGTGGGCTCCAAGGAGGGCGAAGCGGTGCCTGCCAGGGTTTGGGCGGCAACACACTGAGCTGCGGGCTGGGATGCGGCAGGCAGATGAGCACTCGCTGTGTTGCCACCCCAGGACCAGCCCGGAGCCACTCGCTACGCGGGTGCGGAGCAGAGCTCCGGCGCTGTGTGGCCGCTAACCTGCGTGTTAGCGGCTTCCCGTCTCGTCTAGGGCCACGCATTATTGTGGAATACTGTCACCTGCCTAATTGTGCTAAATGGCCACCCCCTATTATTAATAATAGCTGGAACGTGGCTCCTAGACACGTTACCAAGGCTGGGAAGCTGATGAATGAAACCCCTACTAGGAAAAATCTTGGTAGCTGTCTTCTGTCGCATTACCCAAGGGGGCCGGCTATAAATCTTCCTTCATTTTAACCACGTTTACCCTCATACTCCTCCAGGCTAGGGATGCTGTGTTAAGATTGCACTGATGTGCCAATGCTTTGGACCAGCTGCTCCTAAATACAGACAAGTCCTTGTCAATTAAGCCATTGAGGAGCAGGGCCTGGGAGCTCTGGGGCATTTTAGCAGGCAGCAGTGTGCAGCCCCAACAATTAGCATCCATTTTGAAGGGACCTCCAGGGCACAACTGCACAGGCAAGGAAGAATCAAAACACCAGGCAACTTCAATTCTGAAAACCGGTCACATAATGATACTGAACAGACCGGCCTAGGAGAAGTGCGCCAATTTTTCTCGGGAAGGACATTTCCCTGCTCCCCCAGCGAAGCCGTAGGGCCGAGGCACGCCTCGAACCGCGGAGGCAGAGGAGATAAATGAACACATTCATTTGCCTGTGTGAGCCCAAGTTTCCTTTGGCGGTTCTTCTTTGTAACTCGGTGTCACCTCAAGCAGCTGGTGGCATGCAATGCTCCCATGATCCTGGCCTTTGGCCCAGGCAGAGCTGGACAAGGCAGCCCGCTCCAAGGAGAAGAGCTGCGATGCCTCAGGTCAGAGAGGCCACGCTGCCAGTGGGACAGGCAGAGCACTGGGAGTTCAGCTGAACAAAACTCCGAGGGGATTAGGGAGCCTGGGGGATCATTAGCGAAGGTGTTTGCTTAAGTCATTAGGAAGCCGGTAGCTAGGGGAAAAAAAGGCTTGTTCTACAAGGCACCTCCCCAGAATGGCAGGGCTGGAAATGAGGAGGATATCACAGCGCGGGACTATGTGACCCTACCAAGTTCAACAACAGAGCAAACAGCACATGCCATTAGGGACGGCAGTCAACCGGGAGGGAACAAAGAGGGGAGGGCACCGGCGAAAATGTTCCTGTATTAAATATGGAAAAGTATGGGGACAAGGGCAGGGGTCAATGAAAGTCAACAAGAGAGCAGGCTTAATGATAGAAAGAATTTAATATCAAAAATACATAAATCTGCGTGGGAGGCAGCCCCAGAATAGGCAGAAAAGAAGGCAGCCTTAGAGTCAACATTCACTTGGTAATAGAGCCAGAATGGATAGCGCCGGGTTGTTAACATGTAACACAAAAGTTAGCGGGGAATAAAGGACAGAGAGCCGGCTCCTTTAACTGTGGGTCCGCCGAGAGATTTCCATATGTCACACTAAATGGATAACACCAGCCCCGCTTCGCAAGGCTTCTGCCGGGGAGTCCCGTCCCACTCCACCCCCACTTCCCCTTTACTTTCGTTCCCGATTATTTAGTTTTCTTCCGCCCGTCTCCGCATGCCCCCGCGGAGCTCCCGGCCGGGGCGGAGGCAAAGCTCTAGTGCACAGAGCAGAGAGGAGTGGAGGTTTTCGGGGAGCTCATGACTTCCCGGTCGGCCCTCCCCGGCGTGTCACGACTCGCTACTGGCTGTCGCGACATGAAACTTAACTCCTGGCGCTTTAAAATGTTAGGAGAGCGCCCTAAAGGAAAATCAGGGCCCGAGAAGAAAGAGGATAAAGGACCACTCTCCCGTTCAGCCAGGCTCGCTTCAGCAGTGCGCGGGGCAGGCGACGGCCGGGCCTCGCTGCTGCCACCGTGCAGGGACCAGGCCGGGCCAGCTCGGGGGACGGAGGGAGCGGGTCCTCACGGACCGAAAAGAATAGAGAAAAAGAAAAAGAAAAAACCCCGCACCCCTGATCAATACGGCAGTGTTTCCCCGCTAGTTCAGGAGGTCAGGCGGGCGTAGACACAGCATGGAGAGTTATTTATGTCAAGTCGGGTTATTGTAAACGAAATCCAGCAAATTGCACATAAGCTCCTCGGGGCCGCCAGTGGGCTCGTGGGCAGAGGTCAGTGTCAGTCAGTCTGTCCATCCCTCTGGAGACAGTAATTGTCCGGGGGCTGACACCGCGTCGGGGGCGATAGGCGGCTCCATCCATCTCCATCCAGTTATCCCGGCGCCGGGGCCGGGGCTGCCCGCTGCTCCGCGGGTGCGTGGCACCAGGCCACGGCCAGGCTCGCTCCCGGGAATGCCACGGCTCTCATGGGCCATGCCGTGCTGTGCCGGACCGTGCCGTGCTGTGCCGGACCGGGCCGTGCTGTGCCGGGCCGTGCCGGGCCGTGCTGTGCCGTGCCAGGCGGCAGAGTTCCCCCCGCCATCCCCGCGCACCCTATGCTTTGTACCGCGCCTCGACAGCCTCCAGCATCCAGCTCCATCGCTCCCCCATAATCCCTTTATTAATAGGGAAAATCTTCCTTTCTGACAATTTAATAGTCCAGAATAATCATCTGCGTGACATTGCCCATCCGTCTTCTCAAAAGAGAAAACAAAGGGGATGTTTTTTCTCTGGGCCTCTCCAGATCCTTTTCTATTTTGAGAGGGGGTCCCCACAATGGGGTCCTTATGAACCATAATGGTTATGTTTATGGAACCAGCGATACCAGTGTATGAAGACAATTTTATGCCTAATTAGAAAATGATGTAAGCAAGAGGGAGACAAAGAGGGCTTGTTCGCCGTGCCTGAGTCCCCGGCCATCTCTCCTGGGTGAATATATCGCCTCTTCTGTGCCTTGCGTCCACTATTTTTATAACATCTCGTCCATTAGCTCCTCAAACTGTTTACGATATCGTGGACAGTTAGTAAAACAGCTCAATTTAGCTGTGGATTAAAGCAATTTTGAAACATATTCCGAAGGGAATCGCACGGCAGGAGAAGAGCAGCCCTCCCCGCTCCTATCTAAGGGGACTTCACCTCTGGGAAGACTCCAATAACTGCAACCCCAGCCCCACTCGATTAAGGGATAATTTTTAATATATATGCAATAAATGTTCACTTTGTTAGATTGAATGACAGACAATAATATCGGCAAATCTTCATATCCATCCATTACCGGCAAATGAGCCGCACAAAGAACATATTTGCTTTTGATTAATTTATTTGCAGACTCTGTTTGATGAAGCAATAACTATTTGGTTAAACTTGACATTCGGTCTTCGGGGGGTTATCAGACCGATTCCCTCTCGTTCGTGGGTGATAATAAAGCTGTTTAAACTGGATTAATTATTAATTGATTGCAATTAATTTCCTCTCTTCTCCGCGTCGACAGACAATGAGGATCACTCACTCCCAAACAATAGGCTGCCGTAGGAGCATCCTCGCCCCATCCGTATCTATCTCTCTGTTTGTCCGTCTGGCCCTCTGCATCTCTCCTGTGTCCTCTACACAGCACCTCGGATTTCCTCTCCGAAGCGTTATACCTATCCTTTAGCAGGGAGATCTCCGCCTCGGGGCGGGGGTGGGGTGGGCGAGGGAACAGAGAGGGTCACCGGGACCGCCGTGCGTCCCTGCTTCCCCTTGCACAGAAGCGTCAGCTCCGCTGCCGCGGTGACGGCCGTCCCTGCTCGGGCACGGGGGCAGAACGGGGCAGCTCCGGCCCCTCCACGGGGCCCGCCTGGGCTGGAGCTGGCCGAACATGGATCCGGGACGGCGGCCAGGGGAGAGGGTCACTGGAGGACAAAACTCCCCGATTCAGTGGCCGTGATGAATTGCTGTGGGGGAGAGGAAGGGAGCTCCTCTCTCTCCCTCTCCCTGCCTCTGCCTCTGATGAATGGGCCGGAGGATGGATAGCCCAGAGTGTGTTATATCTTCATCAAACTGTGAAACCCCTCCCTTTACTAATAATCTGTCACAACTTTACAGAACACACACTGAGACCAAAGGGAAGCCCCTGCCCTGCAGCCTGCCCCTTCCCTCCCCTGTCAGGAAGGGCTTTATCCGGGCAGGGAGCACGGGGGGGGGGGTGTGTGTGTTCCAGCCGCGGCAAGCTTTCGTCGGCCGCTGCCGGCCTCTTCCCCCGCGGCTGCCCCGGGGGCAGCGAGCCGGGTCGTGCTCAGGGCGGCCCGGGCAGGGCGAGCCCAAAGCGCCCCGGAAAATCCGCGGCTTCCTAGGCAAGGTTTTTAGTACCGGGAGACATGAGGCAAGGAGCAGGGAAGCTCCCCGTTCGCCCTGAGCAAACGGAGGAGAAACGACTAAGGAGAGACCCAGCATCCTCCTCCAACAACAGATGTGGCTCTTTCCGCTGGTGTTTCGCTCGGGCATAGACAATTCTCCCTTTGCTGTCGAGTATTTGCATTTCGAACAGACATATCTTCCAGCAGCGATGTCCTCTCTCTCCTCTACACAGTATAGGCCAATAATCAACACCAGTTGCTCAAAAGCAAGGAACGCGGCGGGAGCTGCTGGGGGTGACGGCGGCGGGCAGCCTCCGCCCGCAGCCCCGGGGCGCTGCCCGCCGCTCCCCTCCGGCGCTGCACCCAGAGAAGGGGTCGTTCCGGGTTATTCTACTGTTAGCAGTAGTCATTGCTCGGTCCGAGAATAGTTTAAGGCGTAAAACTGAGGCAGTGAAAGACATTAGTCTAATGGGGTTTGTCGTGTAGAAGCTGTTGATATTATGTTGTCATTCATCTCATTTAAAGTCCGAAGAAACGCATTCATGAGATTGTTTCTTTATTTCCCCCCCCGCCCCCCTTTTTCTCCCCCTTTCTCGCTGTTTTAAAAACATCGCTTTCTTTGGCTGTTTGCTTTAGGGGCTTTTCATCTGCGTGTTTCAGATAAGAAAAGAAATCAGATTCTTTTATTTTTCGATTGGATCCGAATTCCTTTTGATGTCCCCATTTAGTGCCTTTGACTTCTCCTGTGAATGGCAGCCTTTTGTTGCCGTCCCACATGCCCTTTAAGAAATTCTCCCCTAAACGCCTGGTACCCGCTGATGGATCCGTTTTCAAATGGACCAGAAGGAAAATGCAAGGAGCGAGAGGCCCGTTTCCTTAGTAATT
>NC_044283.2:25274287-25334287 GCF_004027225.2 Strigops habroptila
CAATTTGCAGACTAATACCCACTTAACCATACAGGAAAGAAAAAAACCTCTTGTACTCCATTATTATCAATATACCAGCAATAAATGAAAAGGTTGAGTCATGCATACTTTTCATTAAAATATAGGCCTCTCCTACCTTTGCCACTCACAGCACTTATCCCAGCAACATTCAGTAGTATGTTACAGATAAACATCTTGAATGGAACTATGGAAATATTTGGAATATAAGACTAAATTATCCCACCTTTCTTTCCAAATTTCCTGTATTACATTAAGTTTGCCACTGCGAGAACAGACTACAAATATATCGAGCTTAACAACTTTCTCTAAGGACCCTAAATCTTGGTATACAACGTAGAAGGTTTTTTATTGAAAACAAACAACTGAAATGGCCCATTAGGACAGTTAGCCCAGAATCCTGCCTTGCCAGGTTCATTGCTTACAGTCAGGACCAGCAGTATAATGCAATTATGTGGCTGTGTACTGTGCTGCATCTTAGGAAAATATATCTGATCATATGTCTGTTTTTCTCTGGTAAAAAGAGCTTGTGGACAGCTTGATGGCAGGATATGGCTGGTCTTTGTGTGTGGCGATAGCCAGACTGATGGTAAGGATTACAGACTAAACACTGTAATTGCCTGTGTTTTTATTTGGTTTTGAGTAACAATTTGAAGAATTTTTCTATCTAAGTGACCTGTATTTGCCCGTACCTATTCAATTGTTACAGTGCTTGTTGTCGGGGTTTTGGCCCATTTCCAGGGATGGACATAATTTGGGGGGAAAATATGTACCTGTGACTGTTACCAATAAATGGTCCTGGCAGAGTATATAGCCAGGGGTTGTATATTTCATCCATACGCCCAGAGAAGACCCTGACCCATTTAATTTACTTATGTTGACAGTCATTTTCTCATACAGTCTTTTACAAATACCAGAAAGAAGAAGTAATTTCTTCTTATCCTGATTGTCTCATTTTGAGTCCCTCTTGAAAGGTTATTAGGTAAAAGCCTTGGACCAGAGAATTTCCTACCATGCAGTCAAACATCCAGGACAAACTAATTCCATGCTGGTGGAATCAGAGTTTAGAGTATGAATAAGATTTCATTTGGTTATAGCTTTTGTTAAAAAAAAAAAAAAAATCTTGAGCAGAAAAAGCTTTAATTAGTACAGTAATTATTAAGATATCAAGAGCAATTTGGATCTTAAGCAGGAAATTTCCCTTATGCTGGGAAATTTCTTTCAAAACCAACAGGAGCTGTGTAGAGTTGATAGAGTTGATTTCCCCAGTTAAAATGTCCCCTCGATAAAGCCACTCTGAGCCAAGTGCATGACATGGCCATGGAGAAACAGGACCAGAATACAGGGTTCACATTATCTCTACAGATTCTTAGTTTCAGTAATGGGCAAGAGCCATGTTTGCCCAGGATTGGTCAGAAGGTGCCTGCATGTTAGTGTCTCAGAGATAACTCACAGGCTAAGTTGTCTATACTGCTAAATTATGGATCTAGAATGGATTAAGTGGTATGACTAAGTCCAAACGATCAAACAACTTGTGTCCACACTGCTTTCTGACTCCTTTACAGATTCACTTTGGAAAAAGTAAATGGGAGCAATCTAAAGCAGAAACAAGAAACGAAGTAGGAGTGTGGATCATCTACCACAGCTGCTTAAATTCACTTTCTGAATCTGTTTTATTAAACGGTTTAAATGACCCTCCAATTTCTGATGCAATGAGAAATGATAGTGTGAAATCATCACATGAATCTGTATCATTCATATTTATACTTTCTATCCTGGTTCAAGGTGCATGTAACATCTTCAACATAACCTTACTTACGGACTGCTGGATGAGTATGTGGGATGGATTGCAGAGAATGGCCAAGAATCTGTGACTTCCCTAAATAGGCAGGAAAAGGATCTTTGCAGATAGGTCTTTGAATTAAGACTGTCATGGCATTTTGTAAAGATGTGTTTCAGCAGCCTCATTAACAGCTGTGATACTAAGGCACAGGGATGCTGTCATATATGCTCATCTAATGATGTCAGTAGCACTAAAGGAGAGAAACTGAGCCTCCTCATCCATGGGTTCTTGCTGTAGTTTAAAATGTAGCTCAAACTCTATTTCATCTAGAAAAATATTTGTCTTTTCTAGTTGCTTTTACTTTTAGACTGATAAACACACCGAATTGTGAGGTGATTTTGTTACCTAGACAAATATCTACAATGGACAAGTATGAAACCACTAAACTGATTTTCACTTATGATTTTGAAACAAGATTTCACAGTCGATCTCTTGAGGCAAGATCTAACCAAAGATTGATCCCAAGTCACCTGACTGTTTGGTATTAGCCTTGGGAGGTTTATTCTTCATAAAATAAAGCTCTATTTTGATACCAGATGTTAATGCCTTTACGCAAGCTGATCTCAGCTGATAGCATTACTGAAAAAGCTTTTAGCAGCTGGTAGAAATTGAAGCATTATCTCTATTTGTGTATAACCAATAAATACAGTAGACATTGTTTAAAGTATTTCTCAAACTAGATGGCTTGATACTCAATAGTCGAATAGGAAAGAAAAACTATTCACGCTGATCTCCAGAGCAGAATAAAATGAGATGACTAGCAACAGAACAAGCTAAGTTCATGAAAACAATCTTTGAATATTATGGATTGAATATAAAGAACACACAGAACAGATAAAATCCAAAATGCAACACTGTATTTCTATTCACTGGGTATCAATGTGCCCCTTTTATTGGTCTTTCAGAATCCAAGGAAGCCGTGATTAGATGGCATGAGTGTTCCATTTCAAAAGACTAGATAAATAGCATGAAAGTCCCCTTAAGAGTTTGAGAAGAAATCCCCCCACACTATTTCTGGTTCCTAGTAAACTTCACTGTTCTTTGAGAAATACCATTCCTTCAAGATATCATGCAATTCTACATTTGCAAATGCCAGAAATACTCAGATGCCAACACCATTGAAAAAGTCCTTCAATATATTAAATACTTCTCCTAACTACCCTTCTTGTCACAAATATTATTCACTATTCATTTCCAGTGACCTTTTTTGCAGTGTTAGATCAGTTTATACTTTAAACAAGAAGAATCATAGTGTGAGGGTCTCCAATGAAATTTTATGAGATAATTATACAAGAAATTATGAACAGAACTTACCACTAGTGTTTTGCGATCATCATCGTTCTGTACTTTACTGCTTTTGTTATCACCACCTCGAAAGACCTCAAATGAGGCTTTTGAGACTTTGTTGAATGCTGCACTTCCTCAGATTAAAAGAAATCTTTTTTTTTTCCCCTTTTCTTTTCTTCCTGGGCTTTTGCAGTCTGAGGCTGACATGAGTGGCTGACATAAGTGGGGTCATATCAACTCAGGCAAGCACACCTGTAAGTGTTTACTGAAAAAAATACAAATGTAGTGTCCTGTTTAGTTTTCAAGAACAATGAGTAGACACAATCCAGTTTCTGAACAATTAGAAATCTGTGTTAACATGAACAAACTTGAAAGGCATGGTAGGAAGTTACTGTTTCAGTACACATGGAATATAAATTATCAGATTTTAATGCTCTAAATCTTCACTAAATCTAACCCTGAGAAAACTGCAGAAACAGGAAATTTGCCTGAGTTTCTTCACCCATTTACTATGTAAGAGGTCTTAATAACTCCAGAATTCCAAGGTATGTTTCAGATATAAGTTTGCTAGTGATTTGCTCTGTTGTTGAAGTTGTGCTCCCCAGTTTGTTTATTCACTGGGGTTTAGTGAGAGGAAGACTTGAACTGCATCTGATATGATGTCCTTATCACAACAGAATCAATCACGAGGTTTTCCAGCACTGACAGGGACATAATGAAAACAGATCTGTCTTCTGACCTTGCTACCTCTTGTAGAGCAAGATATCTTCAGAAGAGATGAGAAACCACAGCTCACTCTTTTGGCATAACATAATATATTTGATCACTAACCATGCCTTTTCCCTTAGCTACTATTTGGTCCTCCATTCTTGTTTTTATCTGTTTTGCAGCATTTCATCTGTTCTCTGGGCCATGCACTGGTACACAGCACATCATCCCATTAGGAGGATATAAAATGTATTTGTGTCCTCATGATGGGCATGTATTTGACCAAGTAAAGAGGACAAAAAGCTGTTAATTCTCGTATGCTGATTTTTTTTCCCATGTATTGAATGCCTGTTTTAAAACATATTTGAATTAGAGGCAAAAATACTTAAGGAATAGAAATGGATTAGTTTGATGATTTAGTCATTAATCTAATAAGAATCAGAAGTTCTAATCAAATCAGAAGACAGATCTACATATTCTTATTTATATTCTTTTTAAACTCATCTGCATTTGACTTTTGAATTATTATTTTCCAGTTTTATTGTTAAGTGATAAATCCTCTGATTAGCACTATGCAAAGCCAAGACAAATAAATATTTGATTGACACAAGTTTTGTTTTGTTGCACAAGCTGATGCTCACAGGTGAAAAGAATTAAATTTTATAGTTTATGCCTGAGGCACCTCTTTACACAGGTTTACACCTCTTTAAACAGGTTTAAAACTGTTGTAAAATAGCTTGTTCACATTGGACAGTTAGAAGTGTACACCTCCAGTACAGGACAGTAAGGTCACTAACAAATGTTAATGGGTTCAAAATTAAACAGGGGAAGTTTAGGTTAGATATATGGAAGAAGTTCTTTACTGTGAGGATGGTGAGGCACTGGAACATGTTGCCCAAGGAAGTTGTGAATGTTCCATCCCTGGCAGTATTCGAGGCCAGGTTGAACAGAGTCTTCGGTGACATTGTTTAGTGTGCGGTATCCCTGCCCATGGCAGGGGGGTTGGAGCTAGATGATCTTAAGGTCCTTTCCAACCCTAACTATTCTATGATTCTATGATTCTATGATTCATATTTGTTCTGGAAAAACATTTTTATTTGTTTCTTTTAAGCCCAGGTCTTGATAAAAGCAGGTGCGCTAGAAAATATTCTTGAGGTAGCAGGTTTTAAAAGGGACTGTAGTTAATTTGGGCAGTCAGACCTGTTACTGTTTACCATGTTACTCTACAGTTCTGGCAGCATCCTTACCTTGGCCACAGACAAGTGCAGGAAGTTGGTACCATGTTAACTGGATGAATAATTGGTGCCTGGCCAACAGTGCCACATCTTTGTTGCAGATATAAAGAAGCCAAGCTCCATGACCTGCTCTCTTCACATTTCAGGCTGTTAGCTTAGCTGTACCCCACATGGTACCGCAGAAAGGCTGATCTTGGGATCACAGCTGATGGACAAGGACTTGCTTGACTTGGATGGTGCCCAAAACAGGTCCAAAGGGAGGACGTTACCTCTGAAAAGATTCAATGAAGTTGGAGAGACTGGTGTTTGGAAGTTCAGATGACTGCCAGGATTTTACCTTATACTTGAAGACAGTACTGACAGACCTTTCTTCTGTCTAATGATTTGTATTCTAGACACTTCCTGGAGGCTTTTGTTTCCAGTTCCAAAGTGGGGACAAGGTTTTAGGGAAATTTTACTCACTTGGCTATGGCATTTCACTTTAGTCACAGAACCTCAGAGAGGCTTTTTTCCAGACATCTTGCAAAATGGTTTTCCTTCAGAAACTGCAGAGTACATTTTTGTTTTGAGATCATTTAAAAAAAAAAAACCACAAAAGAATTTAATTTCCATCTGTTTGAATAAAAACTCATGATGGAGAAACATTTTTTTCTCTAAAAAATTAATAATTATTTAGAATTTTAATATATCAGCACTATCAGCATTTTTTCAGATAAAAATGAAAATAGCCACAGATTTCAAGAGATGCACTAACCACTGAAATCTTCTTCATTTTGTGGATATGCTCACAGTGTCATTTAAACCAAACCAATCATGTCTGATGCTGCTTCATGACTCCCAAGGAATGGATAAAATTAATTGAAACCCTTTAAGGATGATTCAAAAAGAGTTTCTCCTTAACATCCCATGATGAACCTTCAGTGTTATCAAGCTGTGTAAACTTACTAAACTCTATTTTAAGAGTATTTAGGTGTTTTAACTCCACTGTTCTCACTGGAAGGCTGTTGCAGATTCTGATTGCCTGGTTAGGAGGCTGCTTCTTGTTTCTACTCTAAATATAAAAATAGCAGTTTATATCCATTTATCAACTTCAACTTAACTAATTGCATGCCTGTCCTGTTGTTACCTAACAAATACCGAGCAATTCTCTTCTTCTGTCTTCTCTCAAAATCAGCTATTCCCCTGAAGAATACAACTCTCCATACTTCTGCCTCAGTTCCTTATTCTTGAACTTACGTTGCCAGAACTGTATAGTGCTTTCTAGATGAGGTTTCATTTGTGCCACATACAATGACAATAATATTTCCCTCTTTCTTCTTATTGCCCAGAGGATCACGTTTATCCCTCATATCACCTATCATTCTGGCAACTCTCCTATCCATGCTTCAACAGTCTGGTACCTCCAGCTCCACCTAGGTCAATTCCAGACAATGTTTCTTTGCACTAGCAGTTTTATTGAGACCAAATGGTTCTGATTTTGCATTTAGTACTACTGAATTTGAATTTATTTTTATTTCTCAAGCCCTTGAAGCCATCCAGATTTATTTTGCATGATAAAGCAATCTATCTGTCTTGAGGATGCCTCCTATCTTTGCAACACTGCAGGTAACCCTGTCTCTATACTACTACCTATGCCATTACGTAGTTATGAGCATAATGAACAAGAACAGTCTTGCAATTTATCTTTAAAGAACTACATTAGTAAGTACCCATCAGTCTTTGCCTTTCAATCTTTGCCATCTTTGCCAGAGCCAGATCCTTACTTAACCTACTATTCCTCTATTACCCTTCTCCATTTCCAGTAGCAGTGCCATACAGCACCATGTCATTTGTATAACTGATGAGATACATGAAATCTACTACATTTCCTCTTTATAGAAAAACAACTCAATTTGATACCTTTCATAAACTTATATTGACTTTTACCTGATTTACAAATTAATTATTTTGTTTTTTAATTGTATGTTACATTACGAAATATCATCTGTTAATTTCTCTTGTATGTATTAATTCAGATCTATGTGGCAGCAGTGGCATCAGTAGCAACTTCCCTCTCTTCTCCTCCAGCAGCCTCCACTATGTAAAATTGAGGTTTTTTTCCCTCCTGGCATTTTTAAGAGACTAGGGATGGAATTAGAGACATCCTGCTATAGTACATATAATTTTTATTTTCTTATTTCACCTTTACTTAAATTCGTCTGTGCAGATGACCTCTTAACCATTTACTTAATTTATTGATGGATATTCTTGCAAAATATAAAAAGCTTAGATAAATATCTTTTGTTTATTCTTTAATTTATTTTAAACCATATCAACTTGCAATTGCTCAGTCCAGAGTTATTTTCAAGAAATGGTTATCGTACAATATTTTTATTATTTCCAAAACCAAGATTGATGTAGCAGCTCAGCTTGTTGATGCAGTATTGATGAGGAAGTGAGCTGTAACACTTCAGAATAGCTGCACTGTATGGTTACAAATAACCTGTATTCTTTCATCTGCATGGAAATTATTCTCTCATTTCTTATTGTCCATCTTACATTTCTCAAGCACATTCCTGCCACTAAGCCCACTACCTGCTACAGTGTTCTTCTTACACATCAACTTTTTCCTGATTAATGCTCCTTTATCTATTTTAATATCTCCATTTTTCTTTTTTTTTTTTTACTTGGGCTAAAATTAGTGTGCAAATTACACCTTTCCCTTTTCATTTTTCCTATTTTAATTTTTATCCACCCTGCCAGTCTTAATCCTAGAATGCTGCTTAAAATCCCTAACATGAATGACTCTTAGTGGCCAAACATCTTCATATCTTTCCTACCCCACTCAACCCAAATTTACCTGCTGAGGACATCTTCTCATAGCTTCTGCCTCCCCAGTGAGCTATCAGAGGAATTATACAGAGCACTGGTTGTGTTCTCTTTTCTGTAAACATCTTTCCTAGGATATCAATCACCCACAAAGTCATTGAATTTTGTTGCATTAGGTGAACTTCCAGAACTTTTTTCTGGTTTCTGTCAGAACTACTTTAAATTTTACACCTGCACATTGTTTCTTTCTGCAGACAAATGATTCTGAAGGAACCACATGACAAGTTTGTCAGACTTTTTAAAATCTGAAGGCTTTTAATAAAGATCCTCTCCCTACTGTCATCCATGAAGATTAAAACAAAGGTGCCAGGCAAGAACTGTTCATAGTGGTCTTGGAAAACTGTAATGTAAAACAATTTTATCTATGACAAAGATTTTTTTTTTTTTTAATCTCAGTTTTATCTTTTGATTACAAAAATTAAATCAAGGACATTTGCTTACTTTTCAAAATTGTGTAACTCATCAAAATTCTTATCATCCAGAATAAATGATGCAACTCACCAAAAGTCACATTAAACCTCAGTGAAGAAGCTAACAGTGAGTATAGACAGTTTTCTACAGACATGCCCTGAATTCCCTGTGCTTCTCTTCCCATGTCACTGACTGATAATCATTGACCATTATATTTCAGAAGCTGTCATCCATGTCAATAATCTTGCTCTCATATAACTCTCCATTTTACTTGTGACCACCTCTAGATTGCTTACAATTTCCTTTCTATAATGTCAGATATTTCCCTTGAACCCTAACTCCCCTGTATTTTACCTTCCTAATAAAGTAATTACTAGCGGCTATATATAAGCAACCGAAGACTGCCAAAGAAGAAATATAAGATCGCTCTTTTCTGCAAAAGTCATAACATGGAAGGCTGAATTCAATAAGAAGTTATGAGCCTCAAAGAATACGCTTCCATTACCAGTCATTGTGGTCAATATATAAATCGGAAGCATTATGACTGAGTGAGAAACTTATCCTTGACTTATCAGTAGACTATCTGACTAATTGGTATCCTTGAGGATTTTTATATCTCAGTAAGAACATTTTCTAGGATATGGACAGCTTGATTTCATTCAATTTCACGCCACTTCAGCACATGATTAGATCAGATTTAAATGGATGGACTTTACCTATGACTGTTGGGAAGGACAAATCTAATTAACCTGATTGTCTTTCCATTCTTTATCTTTTCTAAGTTCTAAGCTTTTATTGATTATCAGTGGCCACAAAAAACAGTTGGATAAAATATGCATACACTTTTTTTTTGGCAATGATTATAAACCTATATTAATCTAATTAAATTATTCAGAATGAAATAAAAAATAGAGGGATTAATTACCTAACTGGAACTCTTGGAACATTTCCCTCCTATGTTTGGATTTGGATATGCTGTGAACACCAAGTAAAAATACCTCCTCCTGAAAAAAAAAGCAATAAAATGTCTACAGAAGACGTCAGTCCACTGTATTTAAACAATTTAACATCAAATATCAAATGTTAAAAATATTTCCACATATTCCTATCATGTAATCACCCCTTCAGTTTTCTGTGACTGAACTTCTGTATGGGAATACACAAAGAATACAAAGAAACTCTGAAAAATATTTCAGAGTTTATCAGTACTGCAAAGCACTTTTGAAAATTTGAAAATTCAGCACCTGAGGTATGTGGTAAAAGATCAAGAATTATATATGTAATATAATAAATGAGACCACTGGAACCTTCCACAGTTAGGAAGACCTACTGGTTTGTGTAAAAACTGCCCAAAATCAAAGCTTCTCTCTGAAGCCTCCTCTAATTTTAATAAGGATTTCTATATACACCTGTAAAATATTTACTGCCCAGGTACTTTTGTAATGGTCTTAAGAGTGCAGATGATACTGACAGGCATGAACAAACATCTAAAGATGCTTGTGGATGAAACCAGAGGCAGCTTCAGAGGTGCAGAGAACAAAATATGTGCAGCCCACACTTCACTGTAGTTGTGAGAAAAGTTTTGTATGTGAATGGGGTGGGATTCCCCACATTGTGCCTGGTACACTTACATCAAAGGAAGCCTTTGGCTTGTGTCACCTTCCAATAAAAGCAGAAAATTTCTTGGTGGTTCATTTTCATTCAGATTACACAGCTTGCAACCCTAATTATTTATCTGCAAACATCTGTTATGCTGAATGAGCGACAGAAATGTGGCAGAAATGTAACCCTGTTCATGAATAGTTCTGCTGAAAAAGACTGGACTACAGATTATAACGCTATTAGTCGTCAGTTATTTGTGCACTACCATGTCAAGTGTTACCCTTGCCAAACTGTATTTTTTGCTCAGTTCATGTGTAACAAACAGTATTTGAGAAAGGGAATATTTCTTTGCACAATTCTATATATACGGCTAACATTCTTTGCATCACACGCTGAATTTCTCCTTGGGAAAGCTCACAGCTTTGAGGTTTTGTCCCTTGTCCTCTTATTATAACCTCACTGTAGCCTGTGATTAATAGGAGAAAAGGAGCCTTTTACCAACAAGCTCAGTAGTGTTCTGTATTGATCTATACATGTTCAGATACTTCTTCAAGCTTGCAAGGGATGCTTATCAATCTTTCTTGCTGCAGTATTTCTAATCAGGCAGTACAGGTAGTCGAAAGTTCACATCTATAATTCACCATGTTCCTCCATTTGTTGATATGGTCTCTTGCTGCAGAATTCTAAAATCTTCCTAACCTTCCTTGCATTTATTAAAAGAACACTTGTCCATATTTCTATTCTCGAGTTTCCAATATTCTTAATGTCCTCAGTGGCTTCGACATTGCAAATAAAATACATTGGTAAGGCTGCTCTCTGATCGAAACAATTGCCGAGCCTTGTGCGATACCACCAATCTTTAAAAAGATACATATAAATTTGTCATAGTTCTTTGTATCTTCTTAAGCTTACAGTTGTGGCTTCTGTGTCTTAATAACACAGAGATATACTAAAATGCTGAAAGTTATGAAAATGCTGACACAGAAAGCAACTGGAAGGAATATCTTCCTATTTTGCACATTACCAAAAAGGTGGTAGTTTCCTTTTTTCACTTCTTTGGCAGGCACTCGGTGATCAAAAGGAGTACTCTTTCCAGGAAGGGTGAGTAAATGGAAACTCCAGCTGTAAGGGCAAAGAAAGAAGACCGTATTTGATATTGCTACAGACCATTAAGCAAAAATCACAAAAAAAAAAAAAAATCTGGTAGAGACAGAAGACTTCTGTTTTCTTTTTCTGAAAAATGTAACAGGCATTGACCCGATGTCCTTTATTGTTTCTTGAGATTTGGACTGCCAGCTTGAGATAACCACAAACAAGAAGCAAATTGTTCATTATAACTTTGCATAAAAACTTATTTTAGCTTTGCGTTGTACGCTACTGATACAAATAATGGAGCTAGTTTGGCTATGAGGAACTGCAATCCTATCGACCTTGGAGGAATGTTCTCTTTTATTAGAAATAAATGAAAACTGTATAAAGATGTTAGCAACAGTATCTCCTTTCAAATCAAGAGGGACAAAATAGATAAATCATTATCTGAATCTCAAGTGCTCCATGCTGCAAGGTGGTGAACACCATCTAAGCAATATTACATCAGCTTCTGTTAAAATGATTGAGAATTGAGGCCACTGGACACTAGAAAAGATTGCATGCTTCTGATGGTGATGCTACTAAAAAGACAAAAAAAAATTCAAATTTAAAACAACCTGTAATGCAAAATACTGGTTCTATAAAATATTTATTATGTTTGCCAAGATTTATTTAATAATAATTGTTGTTTATAAAATACTTCCATAGTGTCTGTAATGATGTTCTCAGTAATTAGCTTGAAACACCATAAAAGCCTCCTTCTTCAGATAGTAAAACTGGCTTCAAATTACATATGAAGTTTTGCATATGATTTCATCTGAAAACACATAGTGACTAAGAAGGAAAGCAGCAGTGGGGACTCTAGAGTTGTGGATTCCATTTCCAGCCCAGCTATGCTACTGCTCATGTGCCTACAAGCAAATTACTAACCTTTTTTACCCAAAATCTTCTTTGAACATCTAACTAATAGTGACGTTGTGAGCATTAGTAAACTTGCACTGTGTCTGGAGACTCTCAGACAGAGCTAAAAAAATTGAAAGCATTGCATATTTTGTTTCATATATTTCTAAAATATGTGAATTATTTTACAGACATACTAAGGTGTTTTATCTTTGTGTTGTTTTGGCTTTTTTCCTCCTAAGACTTCAAAGCAGGTTAGTGGAAGTAGGTATATACGTTTGGGCCCAAAAGGCCAAAACATATCCGTTTGCATCCATCATTTTTTAAATTAAGAGAGAACTCATCCCAATATTGTTACTGCCAATAATTCTCTGACAGGCTTATTAAATTTCCAGTGGGGAAATAGAGAGATGTGTTACTTACAATTTCAGATATGTTTGTGCTGATCTTGTTGGACTGCCAGAAAGGAGAAATGGGACTACATTGCTAATGAGGTACATAAGTCCTCAGCAATTAGAGTGATATTCTTCTAAACATCTGAACTACCAGTCATCAATGAAAGCAAACTGGTGCCTTGGTGGTCCGGAAGAATCCCTTTACAACTGTTGGAAACCAAATCATTAATAACACAGGAATCAATTTCTGCTCCTCCTCTCTGCTCAATCAGCAATATTATAGCAGAGGAGAATTGGGAAAGGGAGAAGCTAATAGCTGACACTTGATTTCTTAAGATATAATTTAACGTCTTCTCTAAAGTTAAAGTGAACAGTAGCGTGGTCTGAATTGCTCAACAGGAGAGACTGTATCGAACAAGAACTGACAACAGATGCAGAACAAAGGTGAAAGAAAAAGTCTGGAAAAGAAAAATTGGTATAAACCAAAGGGGACTTTTTGTCTACAAAGGGCCAAGTATGATACTCTGTATTAACTTTTCTAAAGTAAGCACCTTTTAAACCGTTAACTTTTGGGGATAAACAGTGGGTTAGCATTCTATTTAAATGAAATTAAGGGAAATTTGTGAAGACAATTTTGCTAAAAGAAAATACAAACTTAAGTGTTATGACTGACAGACAGCAAACCAGACTCTAGAAATCAATGTATTGCATGTGTGTGTATTCAGTCCTTCCTTAAATACAAATGTTAAGAAAGGAATAAGCATTCCTGATAAAGACATGGATTTGCCATCCTACGTCCTTAAAAAAATACATAATCTTGAAGACTGATCAGTTTTTTTCCCTTGTGACTTTCCAGTTTGGCAGTGTCAGACATCTGGTGGTCTTTGATGTGTATTTCCACATTTCAGTTGCATCTAGATAAATCTTGTGGATATTTTTTATTTTGTAATAAAATAATCTGGTAATGGTTAAACTTAATTTACAGGGTCTATATGCAAAGCCGTAATTTTTGTTTAGCATAAATGTTTTGTCAGGTTTTTTATTACACACTTGGTAACACCCAGCAGACACACACATAGAGAGTCCGAATTCTGCAGAGCTCTTTACTTGAGTCTTCTCCACCTGTAATAAAAATGGTCCCAAAATAGCAGGTAGTTCTTTCACTTACTTCACAGCCACTTTAGTGAGAGATGAGTGGTTGGGAAAAGAATTGGAAAATGAGGTTCTGCATCTTCAATTTCAAAAGTGTTAATTAGCTGAAAGCCTTAATTTACTTGTAATTGTTATGCTCTTACATCTGTATCAGCTGACTCTTCTTCCGCTCCCTCCCCGTCAACATACTTCATTACGCATTCACTCTCCTGATGGCTTCCCGAGTCTCTTCCCATCAATCTTCAAGTTTTATCACCATAAGCCAGTAATGGAGGTGATTGTGGGTGTTGATTCCAACATCCTTGGTCACAAATCTATGTCTTTTTTGGTGTTACAGCGTAATCGAAGTTATCTGGGCAGTATTAGAAATTGGAGCAGATGGCTTGCTGTCCTGGAATCCGTGCTGCCAGAAGGGGGAACCTGCTGCACGTCCTTGAGAGAAACCCCGGACTACAAACCACATGAGGCTACAGGAGCTAAAAGTCTACAGGCCCACTTTGTTTTCTTTTACTTTGACACTTCAGCCAAGTTATGCTAGATTTACAGACTTCCAGCTGAGAACAGAAACATGCTCTTATAGCTATCCGGCACAGGTCATTAAAACAAAAAAATCAATATTAAGACAAGGATCAGAAGGAGCTGTAAACTAGAAGGGCTTTAAAATAGATGAAGGTAGATGTAAACTAGATATTGGGAAGAAATTCTTCCCTGTGAAGGTGCTGAGGCGCTGGCACAGGTTGCCCAGAGAAGCTGTGGCTGCCCCATCCCTGGCAGTGTTTAGGGCCAGGTTGGATGGGGCTTGGAGCAACCTGGTCTAGTAGAAGGTGTCCCTGCTCATGGCAGGGGTTTGGAACTGCGTGAGCTTTAAGTTCCCTTCCAACCCAAACCATTCTACGATTCTACAATTATTATATTAATTAACCCTTTTCCAGACCTTGCAAATGGCATATGCTACATGTTGCAGTGTGAGCAAGAAGTGTCTGCTTCATGCTATCCAACTCTGACATCGGACAATGTTGCTGATATACCTGCACTTGATTAAAGCTTGCTGGTTTTAATGGTTATTCACCGAAAATTTCAGAAACTTATGTCAAAGCTGCTGCATGTTAATGTAGTACCACTTGCAGGATGAATGTCTGGGCACACGCAGCTTTTTTTCCCCTTTCACATCATAGAGGAGCCAGCGCCGAGGGCAGCATCAACGTTATTGCCATTTCCTTCACAACGCAGCACTATCCCTGCGCGGTCCCCACGGGGCGAGCCCATAAGCAGCGGTCGCCAGGCGCAGGCCCGGGCCGGGCGCGGCGCGGCCTCCTCCGCAGGGGCCTCGCCCCGGCGGACTCACCGCCGGCCCCGCGGGGAGCCGCTCCCGCGCCACCTCCCACCCAGGCCGCGCGACGTCGGCAGGCGGGGTCGCGAGCGTCCTGCCGCCGGGCCTACATTGCCCAGCAGGCCCCGCGGCTCGCTGGAAGTGACGTTTGGTGGTATCCGGTGAGCGTGCTTTGGTGGCGGCGGCGGTGGTGGGTTGCGGGCGGCCGGATCGGATCGGATCGGGAGCGCGGGGGGTGGCGGCTGTGGGCGTCCCAGCCCTAGCTGAGGCGCTTCTCTCCCCGCAGGTGCGGCCATGGCGGACTCCACGCAGAACGGGCGCATGCCGGGCGGGGCCGGCGGCGGAGCTGTGGTAAGGAGCCCCCGTCCAGGGCTTGCGGAGGGGAGCAGGCCGCGGTACCGGCCCGACTCCTGTGGGGGCACAAGCAGCGCGGGCACCCATTGTGCTGCCGGGAGGGTCCTGCGGCGATCGCAGTATGCCCGGGACGGCAGGGGGGCAGCGCTTTCACTTTGTGGTGGAAAACGTGATGTTGCTGCGTCGCCGTTCTTGAAAACGTCTCTATCAAAACTAATTCCGTGTAGCTATATTGTGCAAGCAAGGCAGGAGATAGTGATATGAAGGCGCTCGCAGGCTAGTTAGGGTAATTTCTGGCCATTTTCATTTTAATTTTAAATTTTCGTTCTTGTCCTAGGAATGCAAAGGACAAGAGCAGTCTTCAAAAGCAGATTCAAATTCGGAAAAAAACCCTCGAGTTCTTTATGGTGAAGGGAAGCTGATGCTTTGATTCTTGGGCACTGAATAGCCAAAAGCATGCTGTGTTTCATTAGAGCCTTTCTGGTATGGAGGCTGTATCAGGAGTGGAGAGGGCTGTGGTTAAGGAGAGCTCAACAACAGGAGAGGTGCTGGGCTACTATTGAAAGCTTTCTGCTTTTTGGAGGCCAAGAATATATAGGCCAAAATGATGCTGTGTTCCTTATGACATAGTTATGCCAACTTTACCTGGCATTTTTCCTTTCAGTAAGATTTGTGGAGATTTAGCCATAGGTGTGTGCAGTGTATTTTAAAAGGAACCTTGAAGCAATAGTTGCAAAAGTCAGTGAGGTCTAAAGACCTTGCATGATAACATTTTTGAAGCTGGCAGTCTAGTGAGGTTTGTTTGTATAGAACTACCTCCGCAGAAGATCTTACCACTATATTTGGTTGTAGCGTATAAAGGAGCTCTGTGATTTTGAGGAAGCCTACCTATTTTTGTTCAGGTTAGCAACATGATATGAGTAAAATATCACAGAACACTTCAAGCTATGATTTGCTTTTATTCAAGGTTGGAGAAAGACTTGCAATTTATTGCAGAAGGGAAGACTGTTCATTGTATGCAAATATTAAGATATCAACTTCTGTGGGGGTTGTGTTTTTCTTTTAATGTAGCAATTTCTGATGGCTAACAAGTTGGATACAGCAATGTGGATTTCCCGCTTGTTCACAGTTTACTGCTCAGCTTTATTTGTCCTGCCTCTTCTAGGGTATGTATTGTAATGTTATAAAATAGCATTAAAAATTTGTAAAGTAACTGCACCTCCTTTTCATAGAGTTATTTTTAACATAAGGGTACATTTCTGTTGTTCAGCTTACTTGGATGCTTTTTGTCAGAATTTAGATTGGTTTAAACCACTTTTAGATGCGTTTGGAAAATGTGTTGATCAGCTGTAAAGTAGTGGCAAATGGATATCTTTATGTGTAATGATGAAGTAATGAGTTGTTTTACCTGTGGCACTTGCAGTAAGTCCGTGTTACCAGTTTTTGAGTTGTATTTTGGTAACACTGCTTATATACAATAATAGAAATACTTCAGGTATTATGCAGTTGTGATGCAATTCTCAAGGGTGGAAGACTTCTGAGCAGGGGCTTGGTTCATATGGTAACATCTCCTCTGATGATTTGCAGGTTGCATGAAGCAGCGAGCTTTTATCAGCGTGCCTTGCTGGCAAATGCTCTTACTAGTGCCCTCCGACTACACCAAAGGCTACCCCACTTTCAGCTTAGCAGGGCATTTCTGGCCCAGGCTTTGCTGGAGGACAGCTGCCACTACCTGTTGTACTCTCTTATCTTTGTGAATTCCTATCCTGTTACAAGTATCCTTTACTTGTGTCATCCTGGTAATGTCTTTAAATATTGTAAAACTTGATTCTCTTCATCACCTGTGCCATGATTTGAAAAACTAGTTTAAACTAGAATAGGTTTGTTATTCATAGAACATACCCTGTGTAAAATAGGAGAGGCTTATGTTAATTGATCCATATTCAGGTTAATCACCTCTAACTAGTGCAACGCAGTCTCTGGCTACTTAGATTTTCTTTTCCTGAGACTTAAGTTTGGTGGATTTTATGACCAGCCCCAAGTGATACTTTGAGAAGTTGGTAACTTTCTCATTTATTACCAGTACAGGGTTTATATATGATTCCTCAGTGTAAGTAGGACATGCATTATGTAGAGAGAAATTATTCAGCAGTAGCTTTTTCAAATAAGTTATTAAACAGAGTCTAGAAAAAAGGCTTACTCCTGTGGTTTGTCAAAGGTCATATGCAAGAACTGATTTTTCTTTGTGCCACTCTTTAAAATGTCCTACTTTTAATGTCTATGACAGAGGAATGTCTGTGTTCTTGCTCTCTAAAATCTGGATGTCTGGCAACTGCATGTTCTTTGGTAAAGAAATGCATTTTGTAGCATTTCTTAATAAAAAATATTATGAGAACTTGTATTTGATAGATTTTAAGTAATAACGTCCTTTGTGTCTTTCATGCAGAAAGAATGCATTTCAGTAGAAATGCGCTGGTGCATAATGGTGTATGTTGTACTGCTGCATACCTGCATACACACGCATTTTGAAGTTGTTAAAGTGTAGTTAAGAGGTGTAAGAAGCAAATGGAAGAGTTATAAATAATAGATCTTGGACACATGCATGTCTTAACACAGTATAGGTCATTCCAGCCAACCTGTTGTAAAGAGCCATCAAGCTATGGCTTGTGTGTTCACATAACGTGACAGAGAAATGAAGTACTTGTGCAGTCTGTAATTTTCCTTATCGCTTGCTTCAGTGAGTATTTTTCCAGTTCTGCTGTTCTCTTTGCTTCATGCTGCTACATATACAAAGAAGGTTCTTGATGTAAGTATGATATGATGTATGGTATGATTCATACTGCTGGTATTCTTGGTTTTATAGATGGGTTTGAGTTTGTCGTGATTTGAGCTATAGTTTCCTTTAGCTACACTAGGGGAGTTAGAGTGAAATTGTAGTATGGAATCTCAGCACAGAGAATCCGAGAAATCTTTTTTATTCCCCTTCCTTCCCCCTACGTCTGTTATGACTCAATGATATGTTGACACTAATCATTTTTCTTCAAATGCTGTTCTTTGAAGGAAACAAAAGCAGTTTGACAGTTAAGTTGAAACTTAAGACATGTCTTTTCAAGCTAAACCATTGCCTGTGAAATTTAATGTTCTGGTTCAGTAGCAAAATAACAAACTGCAGGGTGAGGCTAGCAAGCAAAATACTTGCCAGTTGGCCCTGCTGCTCAATGAAGTGCCTTGTGCCGTTAATGTAACTCCAACTTCTGGTGTTCTTAACTAGGCTATCTTGTTACCATTGGTAATTCCTCCTGCCGGGCAGAGTAAGGATCATGGCCATCTGTATGCAGTTGAATCTAAAATGGGTGGGTGAGGGAATTGCAACAGCTCATGTTTTTGATTGAACTCTATGTAATTACGGGGTTCCAAGTTTACGGTAGTTTTCTTTGGGATACTAATCTCAATACCTTTAAAGTATCTAGTCTTAAAGTGCTGATATTAGTTGTAAGTTATAATTGTTAGTATTTTGATTTCACTGTGCTGAAGAAGATAGGTGTAACTTGGGTGTTTTCTGGCTTTTTTTTTTTTTTTTTTCTTCTTTAAAGGCACGAAGTTCAAACAGCCTGCCCTTTCTGAGAAATATTTTGGAGAAACTGAATGCTAATCAACAGAATATTCTGAAATTCATTGCTTGCAATGAAATTTTCCTGATGCCAGCTACAGTTTTTATGCTCTTCAGGTAAGAATTACCATAAATAGTTTCAGGATTAGAAACTGTCTACACAAGATTACTTTTTTGAAATTGAGTTTTCTGTGGGTCGTAGATCTCCATTTGTATGGTTCTGCCTGACCAAGGCTTGAATTTAATTTGTTTGATTCCTAGACTTCTCAAGTTGGTGCATCATGAAATCAAAGTGTTCACTCTGATATAACTGAGCACTAAAAAAACCCATTCCCTTTCATAGCCTTGGTGACATTGTTGGGTCAAATCAAAGTTTTTCAGGCCTGTAACGTGTGGTGTTCTGCATACATTGTTCGGTAAGTTTAATTTTGGTCAGTGTAATGGAATATTAAGATCTTCAGCTTCACTGAAAGTGAACTCTTACTTTTGACTCTTGGATTCTAGAAATTGAAGTGGCACGGTATTTAATTCTGCTAAAAGTGTGCAAGCAGGAGTAGGTTATGTCCTCTCCTGTGTTACTTCTGACCAGTGACCCTTGTCTCTATTTTTGATTCCATTTGGTTTTGCCTGCTCTGCAGCCTGTTGAATTCATTTTGGGGATCTTGAGCATATGCATGTTGGAATCCTACTGAAGTCATATAGGCATAACTGTCTGTCTTTTAATATTTGGAAGGGCAGTACGCCCTTTGTTCTGTACAGGTCCTAGCACAGCGAGAGCATTTGTCTTGAGTGGTCTCACAGGCAATAGGAGGAGGGCTTTATCATCTTGGAAGTTGATAGAATGCATAATTTGTCTTTATCTTTTGATAAGTCTGCTGAACACTTCAGCCCTGAAGTATTCCATTTCATTTAAGGCCACTTAACAACTGACAGATACACTTTGTATCCAGTATCTGAAACTTTCGAGTGCTTTAAACTTCTCTTTAGGAGCACGTTTTTATTCCCTCCCTCCCTCTCTCTCTCTGGAAAATTTAGTATGTGAAGTATTGCTACTTGATAGGTCATCTAGTAGATACTGTACCTTATCATATACCAAATTTTAAGATCATATAATGGTTAAATGTAGCTATTGTGAGAATTTGTTCTTTAAACTGGTTTAGTGTATTAAATTGCTTGTAGATACTCTACAGGTGCAGTATTTCCTCTTTTCCCCCTCCTGTAACTCACTACTTTCATTTTTTTCCCCTGGATAAAGATACTGCTCATACTTGAAGGAGCTCTAGTTACTTGAACTGTCGTGTTCAGCTTCAAACAAAGCTTTTTATACTGTGTTATGTAAAGAAACTTCAGTCATTAAAATCAAACTCACGGTACTTCTGTGCTTTGCTATGTATGATTTGTATGCTAGTCTTTCACTATTTTACAGCACCGTCATGTGAAACAGCAGCTTTGTGAAATACCAAAACCTAATTTCAGTGTAGCTGAAGTAGTTGGATATCAGCTTGGCATTAATGTCTCACTACATCTGTAATAGTCTCCAGTGTGTTCTGAGATGGTCTGCAAAAGATACTAGAGATATGGTTCAGATATTCAAAGTGCTATGATTAGAGCTGAAAAAGTTTGCTGTAACTGGACTATTTATGTCCGTCAATTTCTGTGCTTGACCTGCAAGCTTTTCTTAATACTGAACAGGCGTTCACCACACTTCTGTGATCCTTTGCCCACTGCCAGAAATGAGACGTATAAAAAACTTCATAAATATAAAATCAATACAAGAACAGCACTTCTTTAACTGGTTCATTGAGCAGTTTTATTCTATCATGTAAGTTTCTGCCTTTGTAAGTGTATGGTTATGTACTTTTTCTTGTCAGTTATATGTAAGGTGAACCAATGTGACTCCAATCTAGCTAAAGCCCTGTTGTTTTTGTTTTGTTTTTGTCAGTATTAAGCTCTACTTCTCTGTTCTCTTTCAGTGGGCAAGGGAGTCTGCTCCAGCCATTCATTTACTATAGATTTCTTACATTACGCTACTCCTCTCGGCGAAATCCATACTGTCGGTAAGCACTAAACTGATTTTGGAAGTTCATGTTTAACTGCATAGTGTTTAGGCATTCAGAAATTTTTAATTCTAAAATGAATGCATAATTTGTAATACTAAGTCTTTATAATTACATTGTGGAGTACACCTGGATGCTGGTTCAAGGTTACATTTATTTTGTGTAACTGAATGTTTCTGAAATGTACCACCATCCTTGAATGGGGGCTTAGAGAACATGCTTGTGTAATTAAAACTATGCTTTGGGGAAGAAAATCTTTCGATTGTTCTGCAACCATTTACCAGAAAGAGATCCTTATTTTTAGATTCTGGGCCTATCTAAGGGTAAGTCTATACATTCACAGGAACTTAAGAACTTGTGTTACATTGACAGGAAAAAAAAAACAACCTGTGGATGATCTTAAACATGTTCATTACCTCCTTTAGTTGAATTCATAAGTCAGGTTAATTATAATTGACATAGAGCCTTATTGATTTTGTTTGAAAGTTGGTCAAGCTTCAGACTTTGAGACCATATATATTTCTATGAGGATTTGCTTGAGTTAGTGCTTTCTTGGAATTTTTCTTATGACAAGTGTTGCATAGCATAAAATTTTGTGAACATACTTTCTGGTCTGATCACTATACTATTAGAAAATGGTTTGCTAAAGTAACCAATAAAGTGTTTTTTGCTGCCATGGTATGCAAAGGTGGGTCTGAGAATCATAAACTTCATCACCTCCTATTCCCTACTGTTTTGTAAGAAATCATCTGTTCCATCTCGGTTTTTAACAACAACAAAAAAAATCTATTAAGGTGCTTTATTACTTTAGTATCTAAAAATAATTTAAGTTGTACAATAATAGAATTAGCTTTCAATAGAGCTAGTTTACCCAAGATTCTGCTGGCATTTATGTAGTTTTAAGGGAAACTGGTGTTTTGGGTTGTATTTCTCATGTCTGTCTTCTAATGCTTCTAGAGTGCAGAGTTCTTGCATTCTGGCAACAAGCAGCACAAACACACAATCACCTCCCAACTCCTTACACTCTTTTTGATAAAGCATTGCCCTGTCTTCTTTTATAATATGGGGGTGGTGGTGTTGGTTGATTTTTTTTTTTTGTTTTTTGTTTTTGTTTTGTGTGTGTGTGTTTGTTTGTTTGTTTTGTTTGTTTTTTTCCTTGAAGGTAGAACTTTTCTGTTGCTTTGTATCTGTCCTCAGCTGGAAGCCAATGAACTAAAGTCAATTAAAATGTTAATGTTTAAAGGACAATAATTCTGAAGCTCTTGCAAGATACTGTAACACTTGAGTTGATCTGAAGAACTTGCTAACTGAAGTGTATGGGGAGGGTTTGAGAAAAGAAGTGAATAAAAGAAAGATAGATTTAGATGATACTTACTTCTGATCAATTCTGTAGGATTTTAAAACTCTTTAAATCTGATTTTTCAGGACTCTCTTCACCGAGCTGAGGATTGTTGTTGAACACTTAATAATGAAGCCCTCGTGCCCTGTTTTTGTAAGAAGACTATGCCTCAGCAGCATTTCCTTTATAAGTAGATTGGCACCAACTGTTGCATAGCCAAATTTCAGGCACTTGTGTCTTGTGAACATTATGAGCAGCTGGCACTTCTGCTGATGATTAAAAATTCCTGGTTTTACACTGATCTTACTCCAGGCTGTATAAAAATGTGTATATGCTTTTCTGGAGATAATATGAAATTTAGCATATCAAAAGCAAGTCATGGAAACTTAAAATTACTGTGCTGTATTGCTAATTGGTGAAAAAAGTAGCTGCATTCTATCTAAAACATGCCCAGTCATACAGAATTGGGTTTTTTTAGGAATCGAGAGTTGTTTGAGGCTGATTAAATCTTTAAGGTCTGTACTCAGTAGGTTTATGTTAGTTGGAACTATAGCTGCTATAGGATGTCTCCAGTGGATAGCAGTTGGTACACATAACTATGCAGTACGTTTTGGACAGTATTCTTCTGCTTACTAAATATGTCTGTAGAACCATTTCATCTACATTACTCAGTGTAAAATTACGACCCACTTTGAATTTAACAAAAGGGATTAAAATCTATGAAGCTGACATAGTTAACACCTTTTCTGAAGGAGAGGCTATTTTTATTAATACTACTTAAAAAGAACTTTTCCAAGTTTCTACCTTGTGACAGTCTTATGTTGTTGGAAGAAGTCTCAAGACTGATCACAGAAAACTCTGCAGTTGTCTTATAACAAAATGTTTTACCAAGCCAAATTGCTGACCTGTAGGCTTTTCAGACAAAGATGCAATGCTTAAACTTTTACCCATCTCTTAAATGGACTAATCAATGTAAACGAAGTAACTTTTGCAGAACCATTGCAGATTTGTTCTTGTGTCTACACAAATGTGAGACTGCAGTAATTCAAGCATGTCAGCTTTTTAGAAAATTAATCTGTAGCTAGCTCTATATAAATTGTTATTCCAGTTTCTGAGACTCTCATTGTGATGGGAAATTTGCATAAAGGATTGCACCTGTTTAGGCAGCTTCTGAAACAAATTGGTGTAGGATTTCTTGGCATAAATCCATCCGATGACTGATCTGAAGCCAGTGTCATGACTACAGACGTGATTATTAACTTGAGTGCTGATTATGCATTCACCCAGCAGCCGAAAGGTAGGTAAGTGGGGGGAAAAAAACCTAAATATCATCTGTCTGACCACAGTTTCTGTCTGACCACAGTTTCTTTCCATAAATTCAGGGCAAAGTATTTGCCAACTGTTGTGTAGTTAATGTTAGTATTCTAATTGCATAAAATTAAATGGGTTTCATTGGCCTTTTTTAAACTCCTATAGCACTGTATTTAACTATTCTTTCTTGTTCAGAGAAATCTTGTGTAAAACACTTTTGAAAACAGTCTTGAAGCAAAGTATTTTTCTGTAACTACTGAATTATCTTGTTTGTGATGTGGTTATCATTCAGACTTTCCAGTTGTATTAGTTTGTTAGATCAGAGCCATGTATTTGTAGACGACTTTGGTTTTTGCTTAACCTCTTGGTACTGACAAACCCATTGGTAATTGAATATGATATTCTTTGACTACTTGTCTTGCTCTCTGAACATGATTAGCTATTTGTAGAACACTTGCACACTGCAGAAGCAACTGCATGCAGTAATGCTCTACAGCTGCTAAAGACTTGCAATGAGATTCACTATATGTATATCCTGTAATTTGAGGATTTTATAAAAACTAAAATTTCTACTGCAATAAAAGGAGTGTTAAATGTAATTTGCCAAGCTCTTCAAGCTTATTTTCTTTCTAACAGAATGTACTGATGCTTGAACCTGGAAGTTGAGCAGAATGCTGTCCTGTGTGTATGTGTGCATGTTCTTATATTCCCTGCTGCTTCTGTATTGGGACACAATGTCTTGTGCATTTTTAAATTATTTTATAGGGAATTTTGTCTTCTAAAGTGTGAAAATTTATGACCCTTTCCTTCAAAATTTAACCCGAGAATAAGCATAGCAACAATGGTGTCTAATCAGAGCAGAAATCTAGACCTACTTATTACCGTTTCAATTCTTCAGCACTTTCTAGACCTTCTTTGTGTTACATGGTAAGTTTTTTTGAGTGGTGATGTCAGACTATTCAGCTTTTTGCACCACTGTGATTTAAAAATTAATGTGATCATCTAAATTGGTCCCCTCTACTGGGAGTTGAAGGCAAATAAATACTTTTGTAATGAAAGCAATACATGTTATTTCTGAGCAAATTTTTGTGGTCTAAGACTGCTGTTAAGGGTGCAGTCTACTGTTTCTTTAATTGTATGCTGTTATTAAATGAGAGGAGTCTAAATTGGATCTGATGTATTGCAACTGTAACTGAAGGATGCTAAGTCTGAGATCCAACTCTATAAATTCACAAGGAAGATTAAAAGGAATATGTGAATGAGATTTCAGTAAGTAGAGACTTGGAAGACAGTGCCATGAAGTAGAACTTGGGTGTGCATACTGAATTTCTTGTTAACTCTAATGGGTCAAGAGGAGAATGTAGGTTTGATTTGGCTACTAGTGTATTTTTGGCTTTGCATGGAGTTGCTTGACAAATAAGGCCTGGATTTTACTCGTGGCCTGGTAAAACTTAACTCTCTGATGTGCCAAGAAAACATGGAGCAAAGGGATAAGAATAACTTCCAAGCAAGGTAAATAGGGCGAATGACCTGCACTCTGCATCAACTTTGATTTTTACTGCAGCCTTTAGGCTGCTTAAGTGATAACACCAAGTTTTCTCAGCGCTGGCAAAAACATTCTGTCCTTGTGCCTGCTTCCTTACCACAGTTTGACTGTTTCTCTACTAACAAACAAACACCTGAAATTCTGGTTGTGTCCTGATAACTTGAGATTTTTCTGGGGAAAAGAACTATATATATGTTCATGTTGCTGTGCTGTCAACACCTAGCAGTGATGCAGAGGCTGTAACAGAAGTCTGTGGTAGCAGAGATATTTTGCAACTGACCAGAAAATGCCTCCCAACCCCAAATGTGAAGCAGAAGAGTTTTTGTGCTACTAAAAGGTTACCTACCTAATGTGGCAACTGTTTCCACTGGTAGAAATCATGCTGGTCGTTGGTTTTTTTTTTTTTGTCTAAGCTTTCATAGGTTAAAGTGCTTTTGCAGATATTCTGTGGGTAGACCTACCCCTTGCTGTGCACAAGCTTGCTATAGGAGTGATGCTTCAGCATAAGACTTGTCTGTTCTCCCCTGCAGATAAATAAAGCATCAGGACCCACTGGGTCTGTTGGAGCAGCTAATGCCAGCTGGGATTTCTTACAGAGCAATTCACTAGTGCATCCATCCTTTCCTTTATTGTCTTTAATTTTATACTTCTATTGTCATTTTTGTGCTGTCAGTTTTATGTTTTGCTCCCTTTGATGGGTGTTCAAGGGGAGCACTATCTGCTAATGTTTTAATTTACATGTTTTAAGGATTTTTAATTTATTATAATCATGAGCCACTATTTCTTCCAACAGTTTCTGAGCTGTTAACTATGTATGTGATAGTACTGTCCAAACAAATAATGCAGCTGTTTATTTTGCACGATCTGTGTTGAACTTTTTTATTTGTTAGGCACCTGTATTGCAACATTTGCTGTACAGACCCCTTATTAACTAAGGAAGTACAGTTCTTGCCCATTTTACAGACTGGAACTGAGACATGGAAGGGAAGAGCGTAGCCTGAGGTGATGCAAGAGCTCTGGCAGAGCAGGAAATCAAAAAGAGTTGGACAAGCATCTGGGGGAACTGTGATTTGTTTCTACACCACATAGGACTTCCTGGTTCTGTTTCCAAAAATGATACTAACTGCTCCTTAAATAGTTTCATAAAGTACTGTACCTTTCACTGCTAAGATTAATGGTAGCAAAGACCATTAAGCTAGAACAGCATGTTCTTTTAAAGCCATGTCAAAATTTGATTCCCATGTGCAAGAGCTAGTTATGGCCCCTGGTGTCGTCATCTTCCTGCTGAGGAGAAATAACACCACAGAGCAAGATTGCAAACATTTATGTGCTAGATGTTAGTAGGGTATTCTGATCTGTGGTAATTGTCTATAACTTTTAACTGCTGCAGTGCAAGTATTTGTGGTTAAACTATAATACTGAAATTGGTTAGTGTATCTTTGTACTGTGACTTCTATTGTGCTATATTTTAGTTAAAGTCACAGGAAGAGTCGGGCCTTGCTGGTTTATATTGCCTTCTAAGGATAAAACCTTAAGCAATCCATTATTTAAAAAATTAATTATCAATATGGATAATATCTAATTTAAATGTGGATTCAAAAATACCTTTTTCATAAAATGTCAGCATTACTTATTAACTTTTTCTGCAGAAGCTAGCTCTGGGATAATAGCAGATACTGTGCAGGTAAGGAAGTTTCATTGCTTGGTTCTGTGCCATCCAGATGGTACAAACTTCTAAAATGAATTGAAAAATTCATCTTTTACTTGTATTCAAGGACTGAGGCACAAAATGCTAATGTAAGGGCTCAGAGGGGAAATATAGTTCTCCTACATATTTGAGAAAATGTGAAGCCCTTTCAGGAAAATCTAATAAACATAATAATCACAGGCTGCTGACACTAAGGAAAAAGCACCTCATTCGCTCTTTCTTTTATGCAGCGATTTAGTGGTCCCTACTGATTTTCAAATTGGATCACTGCAGTAAATTATCCATACCAGTACCTGTGAAAGAAAGCACTGGGATCCATATTTGTTTAGTGCTGTGCTTAAATCAGCAAGAATGATAAATTTGATGCTATGAAATTGGAAATATCAAGGGCTTTTCTCAGTGAATGAGCAAGTATCTCCATTTGTAATTTATTGTGACCCTTTTTCACTGTATGTGCTTTGTATGTCAAATATTTATTTTGAAACAAATTAAATTGCTTTCTGTATTGATACAACTATGGTTTTGTTGATGTTCTTGAAATCGAATTGCATAGTTTTTTCTGGATTTAAAATATTACCAGTGTTATGTTGCAAAACAGCACTTGTTTAAGTTCAAATCTTTGAGTTACTGACCAACAGCTTTCCATGCTAAATGTTCTAGGTGTGTTTTGTGGCTGTTTTGGTTTGTTTTGTGTGTTTAGAATAGTGCAGGGTGCAGTAAGATGCTGTGGCTTCTCTTTTTTTTGTTGTTGGTTTTTTTTTTGTTTGTTTTTTGAGAAATGGGAACATTAAGCTGTATATCAAACAAACAAACAAAAAGCTGTCTTTAAATTACTGGAGCTATTCTGCTTGGTTAACACCAAGTCCTTTGAAAAAAGTTACCTACATGCTCAGTTTACTGACATATTTCCAGTGCAGGTGTTAATAGAGGAAAGTTGACTGTACACCTGCGTTTTGGCAGGAGTCCTGTCCCTTTAAGTTTAAAATAGGTTAGTTTGTGACTATGATTACATCCCACTACATAAGTAAGCGGCACTGCTGAACTGAAAATGTGTCATAGCTAGTGCTTGATCATTTGGAATTTCTATCAGTGTAATAATGATTAGGTTTGCAACTAGTAAGCAAAATTGTGAAGCAGTGTTGTTAGTAATGTGACACTATGTTACCCTCTTGTGGGCTAGGCTTAGCTCATTTGTGACAGCATGTTAAATGGCTGACTTCTGTTCAACCCCAGTGCCAACCGGATGGGCATTATTCTACACAGCTGGCTCCACCATACAGCTGTGGCTTTATAGAAGCAGTAGCATGGATTGTATTCTGAGGAACTGTAACAGACTTTGTTCTTAAGTTAACTTGAGTTCATCTCCCTTTATCCTTGTTTCTATGTGCCTGACCATGATACCTTGCTTATGAGAGAAATGAAGTGTTGCAGCAGTCCAGACTACTGCCTGGGGTGAGGAAACTGAGATCAAGTGCAGATCATAGTATTCTCACTTGCTGTGTGTGTTCTTACAAATGTTCACTTGTGCACCTCTGCCAATGTGAAGAGCAAGAATTTGTTGGATGAAGATGGTGCATCAGCTGGTTAAGACATTTCACAGGAAAAATTAACCTGGAAATCAGAAATTGTAAAGGTGCAGGTCTAGATTTTCTGCAAGGGTTATAACAATGTCAACTACAGTTTTCACAAAGGTAGAAATGTAATGGAGAAGGAAGAAGAATGAGGGCAAAAATAAAGAATGCAGAAGAGGTCAGCTCTGTGATGAAAAGAGGTCTGAAAATCCGACTGGGTGCTCTGTTACTTTCACAAACCCCAGTTTTCCATTCATGGTTTTATACCATCAGCATCCTCTGGATAGTTTTCCAGCTGTAAATTATTTCTAATTTAGCATCTATTAAAATACTATTGGAATAGTGTATTCAGATGCTGCCACACTGTACAAGAGCTGACAGGCTGATCTTGGTTTACTTAAAATGGAAAACTGCTGCAATGGAATTATGTGTTCTTGTCTATTGCGTTTGAACCTCCTGTTGTGGAAAATTAGAAAAATAAACACTATGGTCTATATTGCTAATAGGCTTTTTTGCTTTTTATTTTTATTATTATTATTTTTTAAGCATTTCTCTTTCCATGTTGCTCTTTCCATGTTCTCTTTCCATGTTGTAGTTTTATATTGGAAATCTAGGAGAAGATGCCGTATGTGCTGCTATATGGGGTTTTGTCCTGATGTGTGTTTGCTTCCGTGAGCAAAGACACATAGAACATGATCGTTTTAACATTTTTTGATTTAATTTTTTAAATCTAGAAAATCTGACCAAACTGTTTTGAGATGACATGTTTGCATGTTACAATCCCTTTCAACATACTTCCTGCTATAGTAACTTCAGTTAGGTTCTGACTAAAGCACAACAAAAAACATTGTGAATCCTTTCAGCAATATAAAGTTTACATCAAAGCCCTTTATTAGTAAGTTTTTTTTGTCATAGCAGATGGAAATCTGAAGTTGATTTTCTGAATTCTCATCAGCATGTGTTTGTTGAGCATCCAGTGGTTCTACTCACATTTTTAATTCTTGCAAATTCTTTATCACTCTGGGGCAGAGGTAAGCAAGACGTTTGGTTGCATCAATGCATATGTGCTGTGAATCGATGGTGTGTATGTATACTTACAACAGCAGATAAATGACTAAGAACAGGTTATATTTTGAGGAGTTTTTGCCATTTGGATATGTTAATACACTTTGTTCATTACAATTAAAAAAGCCTCTTCCTGCCCTCTGCCAGCCTTTTCTCTTTGCAGAGTGTTACACATTTGTAAGGGAAATAGTTTTTAAAAAAGATTATTGTACTGCAGAGGTGCTTCTAACATCCTGCCTTTATACACTTCAAAAGTGCAAGTCAAGCTTATTTCACATTCTTAAAAATCAAGCTGCTTTTAAGCTGGTCCTTGCTTTGTTTGTGTAAAAGATTGTAGGACAGGTGGAGTAGCAGGAGACCGGATGATGCAGGAAGCTTCCTCTGGTCCTGTGTGCTGATGCATGCCTGCATATTAGTTAAGAGAGTAAGAACAGTTGTTTCAATGTATTATGTACCTAGTATTGTTTTTAAGGATTTCAAGCTAGATTTCTGCTTCAGGAAGAAGAAAAGTGCTGCTAACCTTAAGAGTTCTTTTTCTTTACTCAAAGGCTAGAAATTATATTTGACAATATGATTTGGTCATTTGAAATGGAATTTTTCTTACATGTGCTAATTTTATTCCAAACCACTGACCTCTAGCGGCTGGTTTGCAACTATGAAGCAAACCATTTTAGTAATTTAATCTGCTCCTCATGTGTCTATTGGCTATAGGAGAGTGTTTTTCAGGAGATTAATGTGTTTTCATGGTTTATTGTACTTTGGCTTCACAAGTACCTATCTGCCTTATGCATTAGAAAGAAGATAAAAGAAAACCAGATTTATAGTTAAGGTTTCTTTAAAGAAGTAACTACTCACAAGCCCAAATGTTTGTTGTGATTGTTGGGAAGCTAAAAAACCCTATGATCTGCAAGAGCATCCCATAATAAAGATCTTAAAACATATACTGTCAAATCCTTGTAGTGTTAGCAGAATCCTGATTCCTTTTTGCTCAGGATGTTGCTGCTTTACAATTGCAGTCTTTCCTACACATGTGGGTGTGGGATTATTGGTCCAGGACAGTAATATTTTAATCTTTTTCCTGCATAACCATGAAGTGCTCATTTCCGATATACATTGTATCAATCTATCCCTTTTCCCTAATTTGACTGTAGCTGCATATGCCCCAGTATAACTCCCACTGATTTTTGTGGTGATACTTTATCCTATCTTTCTTCTGTCCTCACAGCCTTTCCCTTCTTTACTTGTCCTGTCTCCTGCTGTTGTCTGCTCTTGTGAAACCCTTTCTCTCTTCTGGAATTCCCTCTTCCCTCTGCTTTATTGTACTCCCACTTCAACTGATTCTGCAGTACTGATGTCGGCTTTGCCTCCCAGAAGATCGGGTGTGAGTCACCAGGTTCCCAGGGAAAAGGATGTGGTTGCCAGTCTGTGCCGCGAGAGAACTGTGAGCTGCTGCACCAGCAGGTTATTAGCTGCCGGGCTGCTGCTGGGGTCAAAAGCACTGCTGCACACAGTTCCAGAAACTGGAGATGACTCCGCTGGTGTTCGGGTGAATGAACTACATGTTAATAATTGAAAAAACTTATCCGAACGCCAGAAATGAACGGTATTTGCTTCTAGTTTATGTTGATCTCTGACCCAGTGACCAGGAAAGAACTTTACAGACCTATGTGACTCAGTGGTGTTACGTGGACTTCTGAGGATTCAACATTTTGTGCTTCAGAAGAGTCATTCCCCTCACGTACCTGCTTGCCACAAAATATTTTCTTTTTTTCTGTTTAAATATTTTACCTGAAAAGCTTAAAGGCTGTTTGGGATCACTGGACACTTCACGTGTATTCATATTTTTTTTTTTTTAACTATCCGTTCAAACAATATATCTGTAGGATCATAAAAGGTACAAAATCAGAACAGTCTTTCCCTTTTAAAAACCTTGCTATGCTGCATGAAAGACATAAGGCTGGATGTTATGGGATTCTCAAAGCATAATTTAAACTATATTAAGTCATTACCTCAGCTCTTGCTGCTGATCTGGGGACACTGCAAGTCTCTGCTGTATGAATTTGAAATCTTTAATGAATTTCAGATTACAAAATATTCAAATTAGCTTTATAGCACATCATTTTTTTGTAAAAGGAACACTAAAATCCTTTCCTGTATCTTAGCCCTTACATATCACAGATGTCTTGCAAGGCAGTAACATTAAAGAATTTCATCATGATATACTGTTGTAGCTCAAGTAATCCAGTCAATTACTTGTTTCTTTTAAATAAACAGGAATGAGGAATGAAGTTTCCGAAGGTCTATGTTTCAATCCAGCTGCCTGTCTGTCTTGATCTGTAAGCAGTTCTAAGCAAACTTTTCAAGTGTCTCTGTAAAGCAGGTTCTAAATCTTAAAGGGTTGTACCCACACAGTCCCTGTTTTTCGTGAAGACCTGGTAAAGCAACTGAACCTTCTAAGTTTTTACTAGCAAAGTAATATGCTTTTGTCTTGGTTTAAGGTTCTCGAGTTTTTGCAAAAGGCTGCCTGAGGAAATGACTCTGATATGGTAGACAGCCTCCCTCTTGTGAGCAATAGATCCAGATTTTCACATGATAGGTATACGAGCAACCGCTGTCCCCTAGCCAGAGGTTCAGATAGCACAGAAGTACAAGCATGGCGTATATAAATATATATATATTCTTTTTAATCGGCTCAGAGTTCAGCAACTTCATTGTGAATATTTTTTTTTTGTACTTTTTTCTTTAAACTGGCTTGATTTTTGTGAAATATGGCCTTAAAATAGCTATTAAATAAGCATTATTCACAATTAAACCTTAGGATGCAAATCCCAACTATATCAAATGAAAATGTTGGCACTCAATGAGCAACATGATCTCCCCTATTCACTATGCCTATATACAGCAGTCTTTGCCACAGGCAAAAAGTTGCTTAATATAGTTTGGATGTGCCGAAATACATAAACAGCTTCCTTTCATTTAGGGCATTTCTCCATTCATTGCTAGTGATTGATAACTAATGGTTGTGATGCTCCATAAATAAGGTTTTGAGAATTTTGTCTTCAGATGCTGCAGCTACATGCCATGAGGTGTGGTAATTCATTATCAATTGCTTCATGTACCTGGCTTTCCCACACTGAATAGGTTGTAACTGATGCTCTTTTGCATGTTTCTTTGTCTTCTTTCCCAAGTTTGTGTTTATCAACAGAAAGGTTTATGCAGAGCTCTTGATCATGTAGATCCTCGTTGACCGCCACAATGGTAGTATCTACTAAATCTGTTTATGTTATTCCAGCTTTCCTTCCTGTTTCAGATGTACAACAACACAACCAGACAAGGCAAATTCAGTTACTCAGCTGGATAAAAGAATATGAAATAGCTTAGTAATTCCATTTGGTTTTGGATAGGAAATTATAAACCTAAATATTTTTAGAAGTAATGCAACAGTTAGCATCTCTTCTAGCATATAGCAGAGACTCCTCAGGAATTACAAATGTTTCAAGAATTTATATATTCTTTCAAACCACTTTATGTAGGAAAAATAAAGGCAACTCCATTATCTTCATGTTTCTTCTTTTTTTATTGTTAGGCTCTTGCCAAAATAACTGCAAAACATGCCTCAGCTGAATACTAGACCCCCAACTAAAACTGGTGAATTGACCTCACCTTTGCCACTTTACAACTTGCAGTGAATTTAGTGTTTAACTCCATTGCTGTACATCTGGTACTAATGACACAGCATCTGCTGCAATACTCCCAATTCACCTGATATGGCTGCAATTGCACTACTGGGAAGATGGGTGTTAATTATTTTATGCAAGTATTTTACTGCAATCTGCCTCCACCAGGCTTCTAGGAAAACTCGTACTGGCGATGCTAATCACTAGCTGGCTGGTAAAGAAGTTACGTGCCAGCAAACCTTGTTCAAAATCTAATTGGGTATGTTAAAGACAGTTACTGTAATAATTCTCCTTGATGATCAAATGCTTTGTGGATCATCGGGTGCATTAATTATCCACATTCCCTGCCAAGCTAACTTCTGGTGAGCTCCCATGTTCCTTCCAGTGTGTAGATGAAGACAAGGAAGCCAGAGACATTTTGTCAGTCATGTAAACTGATATCAAAGCTATTCTTGAAAAACTTTTTTATAACAAAGGTCTGTAATCTGCTGCCAGTGGGACTAATTACATGCATGGTCCTGAGCCAGACTGTGGGTGAGAAAGGATGAGTACAAGAAGAGATCACAACCCTCTGACTGCAGGATCATGAGCAGGGCGCTCCCTGCTCCCTCTCTCTGAAGAAAGAAGTTTTCTGTGTTAGATCCTGTGTCGTGGTTTAAGCCCAGCCGGTACCTCGGAACCACGCAGCCGCTCGCTCGCTCCCTCCCTCCCTTTCCCCTCCCCGCTCCCGGAGGGATGGGGAGGAGAATGGAAAGAACGTAACTCCCACGGGTTGAGATAAGAACAGTCCAGTAATTAACGTATAATATAAAACTACCACTGCTACCACCAATAAGGGAAATAACAAAGGGAGAGAAACCCAGGGCACCCCGTTTTATCAGCACCGACCCGGGAAGCACGTTTTCACACAAAAATCTTGCAAACAGATTCAGCATACGAGTCTTGGCGTTGTTACCTGTGCTAACAGACTTAGCACACACACATTATTTGCTCGTTACGAGCAATACCTGAGCGGCTCCCGACGCGCACTTCCGATGCCGCCCCGCTGGGGCTGAGTTAGGGCCGAGCCGATTTTAACCACCAGCCCAGTGCGGTGCAGTCCCGTCCCGCACCACCGCGGAAGCGACACTGAGGTGACGTGAGGTGAGGTGAACTGAAGCGCAGCAGCTGCTCCGCGCATGCGCAGCGGGACGGGCGGGTGAGTCAGCGGCGGCCACTGGCCGTCGTGCCCGCCCGGCGGCCCGCGGTCCCTCCGCACATCCGGGTGCCCCAGCGCCGCCCACCGCCGGCTTCCCGGCTACGGCTGCCGCTCGGGGCCCTCCGCCGCCGCGCCGCTCTTCTCCGATGCGAATCGCCGCCCGCTCGCCGGCCGCTGGCGTACGGCGGCGGCGAGCGGTCGGGCTCCGCGCGCGGCCTCCGCCATGATGCCGGCCCTGGCCGCCCAGCGGCGGGGCTGCCGCGGCCTCTACCGCCTGTACCTGCGCTGCCGGGCGGCGCCGCTCCCCCGCGCCTGCCACGGTGAGTCCCTGAGGGCCCGGCGCGCTGCACTGCGCCGGCGGACTGCCGGGAACCCGCGGGGAGGGCAGGGCCGGCGGACCCCCGCCTTCTCCGGTAGAGTCTCGTAGGGAGCTGTGATCAAGCTGGTTGCTGGCGCGGGGAACAGCGAGTGCCCGGGCGCAGGCGCGGCTGGTGGCAGCTGGTTTCGGGCGCCGGCAGGGCCGGGGATTCCTACGGGCATCTCCAGGCCGGGAGCCGTAGGGAGCGCAACCCGCCCGATGGGTATCGAGGCGAGGCGTGTCCTGGCGAGCGTAACACCTTATCGCGGGTGTTCTCACGGCCGCTGTAGGCCTGCTGCACTATCGACCCCTGTCTGGAGTAAAACCGATACGTCGTGCCCGAGTTGAGGCTGAAGTTTTTGATTATTGTGTAAAATGAAGTGCGGTCTTACAGGGTTTGTGTTGGTCTGAGGAATGAGCCCAGGCGTTTTCTTTAGGCCGTAGGTCCCCTGGAGTTTAAATTCTGACCTGTTTTGTCCCTCTTCATGTAATCACCTGTGGTTAAATTGCAGCAATACCCTTTAATGATTTCTCGTGTGTGTATGGGTTAGTAGGAAGACCATCCTCTAAACATGCTGATTGAAGTTTCCCGTTTTCAACTGGTCTAGTGTCACCAAAGCTTAGGAAACAACACTGCTCATCTCATGCCAGCTGTCTTGATTCTTCTGGGCTTTTGTCACATCAGCAACAACTAATACTCAATAACAGCTTATCTGCCTTTTTTTAGTGAAATTGTTTTTCTATAAGGTTCAAATTGGTCTATGCACACGTGCAGATGCTTCGGTACCATAGAGGACTAAAATGAAAGGAAAACTGTTGAGGCTTTCATGGAATAAACAGTTTTATAAAATATTTATAAAATATTACCGTCCTGTGAGAGGTGCATTGTTCATATATGATTAGTGATACTTTGCATGACTTGAGTTACCAGCACTGCTGACTTTTATTTTCTTTTCTTTATTCTTTCAATGAGTGCTTCCTAAAGCAGCCAATTTGCCTGTTGCGTTTCTTGTTGGAGGAGTCATTTACCCTCTCAGCAGAAGTATTTGTGCTGCCTAAAAGAAACCGGTTGCTAATACAGGTTGGCCTGTACTGTGTACAACTCTACTTCTGGCTGGTCTTTTGAAATCAAAGATTGCCCACCCAGGGTGATTTCTCAGTAGGGATTTTGCATGTTTATCTTGTAATTTGTCTGTTGCAACTGTTGGAAAATTTTAAATTCTTCTGCATAAATGTTTTATACAATGCTGTGTGCTTTCCTACGTAATTTGTGTAGCAAGTTGCTCTTAATGTGTAATGCACACAGTTCAGTTTTCCTTACTTGGTCAGCTGCGGTTTGTACAGAGTGTGCACAGGGTGAAATGAAATGGCAACACTGGCTAATGGTTCTGAAGTGCTCTGTATTTGTTCTTTTATCAATATTTGTTTTTTAAAAAACTTGAGGCAGTAGAACTAGGGCAGGGCTTAATGTATCAGCTAGTCTTACCAAACAGCTTTGGTTTTTGTTTTTTTTTTTTTTGGTGTCTTTTAGGCCCCTTAAGATCATCTAGAGCACTTGGGAAAAAGCACATACCAGCTTGTATGGGGAAAAAACCATAATGCTAGAATGAAGTTTAAAAGTGGGTGCTTGAAGGGAGGCAGTGAAAGCATGCTGTCTGCTCCTGTTTTGTAATTCCTAAACATAGGTAAAAAAAGCATAGATTTTAAAAGCTAAATTCCTATAACTTAGGCTGGTGTAGCTGTACCACCTTCCCTTCTTTTTCCTTACAAAATGGCTGCCTGAAATATCTTTCGTTCCTCCTCCTGTTAGGATGGCAAGCTTCAGTGAAAAGTGGGAATCTGTCTTGTCTTCTACCATGCCATCGTCTGCCTGTGCAGTTGATGAGTCAAGTGAGAGTTTATACCTCTAATGGTCAAAAAAAAGATCTTGGATCAGAAGACACAAAAGGGTCAACCCATGAAGAAACCCTGCATAAGGCTGGAACAGGTAGTACTAAGCTAAAACAGTATTTATAAGCTAAAGAGTATTTATATGAATGTAAAAACTTTAGGTATTTAACATTTCCACCCCCTCCATCCCCCAATTGTGTGATGTTAGGGTTGCAGAATTCTTAGTATTTGTTGCTTGTGGACACCTGTATATAAATTTCAAATGCATAAGCAGGGAGGAATGCTGAAATTTATTTCTTTGTCATTCTGGTATTTAAAGGATTTAAGTTTAGAGTAATCATTTAAAGTGGTGATGATAAAATGTAGATGTCAAGGGATTAAGTAATTTAAGAGATAAGAAATGGGATGTATTGCTCATCTTTTCCCACTTTGCTTGCTTACTTGAATTCTTTTTGTAGTATTTCAGGTTTGTTGTGTGAAATTGACTAGTGACAAAGATTGAATGAGTGAGAATACCAAGCACTATGACTTCTCCAGGTCAGGCTATAGATGACTTGTAAAGAAGGTTGAGCTGTTTCATGTACTAGAGCTTTCTAATCTGATGGTTGTCAGAACTGTAGCATTTGTGTTTAAACTTGATACAATGGACATAACCTGACCCTCCTTGCTGTTCAGTTTGATTCTCAATCTTGTGCTAGTTAGGTGCTTGTGAAATTCAGATCTGTCCTGTCCTTGCTCCATCATAGCTTCCTCTATTTTTGCTGCTTATTAAGTGTGAGACTGCACATGTTTGGGAGACTGCTATCTCCCAAAGAGATACAAATACTTTTTAAAAAGAAAACTCTCTTTCTTTGTGCTTTTATCTAAAGCTAAGTGGTCTATTAAGGGGTATTTCCTTTATTTATTGTCAGCCTAGTAGGTATTCATTCTTTCTTTAGTAACTTGTAAATTCCTGAGGCTTGCAGCAGTCTTTAAAAACTAGCAACTATAGCCAGCTGAAAGTATTACTTTTCTGATGTTTGGAAGTACAGAAGTAAATCTTAAATATTGTTCTGAGTGTAACAATTTGATACTGTTTCTTAAGTCTGTGATTGGATTTTAGAATTGGATAACAGTAAAGACCGTTTATGTTTTTGGAAAATCTTCAGCTGAAGGTGGTTGCTAGAGGGTGAGATTCTTGCAGAAGAATGTCTGCCTGAATATAGTGAAAGATTGTAGAGCCAGTTGTAGTTGTTGGTATTTTCTGGGTTCTTAATGTGCAGTTACTGATGTTAAAAATCAGACGTGAAAATAGCCTAGCACTATTGCTTTCATATTGTTGGCTGTCATCAGAAGGGATGTTCCCACCGTCTTCCACCCTGATTAGTCCCTCTTTTGTGCTGGCATTAATGACATTTAGGCCTGTTTTGTTAAAAATTAATTGCTTTCTTGTTTTGCAGAGCTAGGGTACAGGTAGGATCAGTAACCTGATCCTGTTCACTGTCTCTAAAATGGCTGGGAAGGTGCAGCCCTTTAGCGGCAGCACAGCCCTGAGCTGTAGTAAGCCTCGAGTGTAACTGTGCCACATGGGCACCGTGAGGCTTGCTTTTTGCTGAGAATGGGCGCTGACATATGCACGTGTATATGAAACTGCAGCCTAGAGATACTGTGCACAGACAAACAATCACTCTGAAGTTTATTCTGGAATGCATATTGTTATATGCACGCTTCATATAGGAGGTGTTTTCTGGAGTCTAGAGGATAGAATGTTCTTAGGCATTACAGACATATTAGTACTGTTTATTTTAAAAACCCGTGATACTTTGATAAAATTCTGAAAAGGTAGTATACTGTTTGTAAACATTGCCATACTTTTCTGGTAACTTAAGCATTTAGTAAATAATGGATCTCTTTTGGACCTCCATTCCTTTATCAGCAAACTTGGGAAATGCTTTTCCTGTTAATGTGATATTTAAAATATTATTTTATCCATCTTGAAAGTTCTATCAACCTCTGCTTGTCTGAAAAACAGTAATTGCGAATTGAAGTGAAATCTTATAACCCAATCTTCTGTTAAATAGTGGTGGTGATATTTCTTTTAGGGACATAAATGGTTGCACACAATTTTAGAAAAGAAGCTACTACTCAGTTTTTGCTAAGCAATCTCAGCTGAAGTGTTTTATCATGAATACTGGTAGATCGGCTGCCTGGTTTTTTAAATGAAGTAAGAAAAGAAAGGAAGAGCAAAGGGTTTTTTGCTTTTGTTTTCAAGTGAAACTGATGGGGTGATTGTATTAGGAATGCTAGTTATGTATGGTCCAGCCTTATTTGTTGTGTAGTAAGATCAGTTTAATGAATTTGTGTTATTTTTCAAAGGAAGTGTGCTTGGATTATCATTAGCCTTAGTCCCCAGTTGCTGTTAGGGCGATAACTAATTGCCTAATGGAAAGATAGTTATGTAGTCCAAGTTTCAAGAATATCTGACCTTTGAGTAATTTGGGTAGCATGTTAAGCTAGAATCATCTCATTAATTAACACAAACCTGCTTGAAAATATTTTTTTTGGGAGTATATCACTTTCAGTAATGTTTTAATTTCATTAATGACTGTGGATGTGTAGCAAACCTGCAGTGTTAGGGCACGAAAGAGTGGGTATGTTGGTTTGATGTGTTAGAATCATGAGGTTTTTGTTCTGAAAGCTGTGTGAAGATGTACAAGACAAGGATGCAGTGTTTGTTTGAATTGTCAAGTAGAACTTCTGGTTTCTAAGTGGAAATCTCACTGAAATGAATGGAATTTATTATTTTCCAAATATTAAGTTTCACTTTACTGTAAATTATATTTCATTGGCTTTTTATGGAATAATGTCCTCAAATTTCAAAACCAGCTGGAATACTTTGTTTTCATTCTAGCTCCAGCTTGTGACCCAGGAGTTGTGGACTTTAATTTAAAAATTCTGTATTTTAAGGAGCTAGCATTTTGGAAGGGGAAAAGCTCCAGTCCCTTAAAACTGAATTACATCTTGAAAGCTTTTTGAGACTCTGGTGATCAGCAGCCATAAACTATATAGATTTCATTATATTTACTAGTCTAAAACTCTGCATGAAACTTGTCCCAAACTAAAAGTATACTATTAAAATGTTTTTCAAAAATTCAGGATACTTTCTGGAATATGTTGCAAGTTGGTTCTCTTCTACAAGCTGCTAGGAGTTTATTGATCAATGCTATATTAAATGCCTTATTTTGTTATTTATTTTTTTTAGTGTTGCTGTCTTTTTATTTTGAGAGTTTTAAATGTTGGAAATGTAGCAAAAATGTTTTTTAGTTATCAGGGTGGAAAGCACTATGAAGAGATATTCCTATTTTGTTACGTCAACTAAACTCTTTACTAAAAAGTAGGTGCTTCTGTAATTACAGCGAGGTTTATTTTTATTTTACAGGACAAGATGCAACCAATGCAGGCCAAAAGCCGTCTGTCCTTAAAGAGCCAATCCAAGTAAAAGGTGAAGAAGTACTTTTTATATTGAAACTTTACTACTGTGTGTGAATAGTTAAAAAGAGTGTAAGGAAACCATGGTTCCTCTTCAACTGTGTAACAACTTTATGTGAATAACATTTTAAAACACACTTGTATGTCAGCTTTGTTTGGTACCCGGTTGTTTGAAAATGACTCATGAAAAATCAAATGTAGAAGTATTCCTTCTGTTTACTTGCCCTTCTGTGCAGTTATTAATAGTTTTATTTGAGCTGATGAGTTTGTCAGGAAAAGACTAATTTGTTTTCTTACCTGTTATCACAGTCCTCCTTTCATGTTTTTAGGCATGTCCATTCACCGTCTCAGACCTAATGTGGCTAAGCTGAATATTTGATCTTCCCCTGTTCCTTCTAAGTCTTCCTCTGTTCCTTCTTATTGCTAAGTTAATCTAATCAGTGTTGCTTCTAAATATATTTTGATCACATGAACTGCCTAATCTGAGTCCTGTAATACTCCCATTTGTGTCTGTAGTAATGTAGTGGGTTGACCTGGCTGGATGCCTGGTGCCCACCAAAGCTGCTCTATCACTCCCCCTCCTCAACTAAACACAGGAGAGAAAATCTAATGAAAGGCTTGTGGGTTAAGATCAGGACAGCAATTACTGTCATAGGCAAAACAGATTCGATTTGAGGAAAATTAGTTTTATTTATTACCAATCAAATCAATAGGGTAATGAAAAACAAAAACCTAAATCTTAAAACACCTTCCCCCCACCCTCCCTTCTTCCTGGACTTAAATTTACACCCCGATTTTTTTCTACCTCCTCCCCTTGCCAGAGAATAGTGGCTGTGGTCAGTTCATCACATGCTGTCTCTGCTGCTCCTTCCTCCTCAAGAGGAGGACTTCTCACACTCTTCTCCTGCTCCAGCGTGGGGAACAGGGGAAGACATGTCTCCCATGGCAGACAGTCTTCCACGAACTTCTCCAACATGGGCCCTTCCCACAGGATGCAGTTCTTCACAAACTGCTCCAGTGTGGGTCCCCTTCATGGGGTGCAGTCCTTCAGGAACAGACTGCTCCAGTGTGGGTCCCCTTCATGGGGTGCAGTCCTTCAGGAACAGACTGCTCCAGTGTGGGTCCCCTTCATGGGGTGCAGTCCTTCAGGAACAGACTGCTCCAGTGTGGGTTCCTTTCATGGGGTGCAGTCCTTCAGGAACAGACTGCTTCAGTGTGGGTCCCTTCCATGGGGTGCAGTCCTTCAGGAACAGATTGCTCCAGCGTGGGTTCCCTGCAGGATCACAAGTCCTGCCAGCAAACCTGCTCTGGCATGGGCTCCTCTCTCCACGGGGCCACAGGTCCTGCCAGGAGCCTGCTCCAGCACAGGATTCCCACAGGGTCACAGCCTTCTTCAGGCATCCCCCTGCTCTGGCATGGGGTCCTCCATGGTCTGCAGGTGGATTTCTGTTCCACCATGGACCTCCATGGACTGCAGGGGCACAGCTTGACTTACCATGGTCTCCTCCACAGGCTGCAGGGGAGTCTCTGATCCGGTGCTTGGAGCGCCTCCTTCCCTCCTTCTTCACTGACCTTCATGTCTGCAGAGCTGTTCCTCTCATGCATTCTCACTCTTTTCTTTGGCTGCAATTCCTCCTGAGCAGTAACTTCTTCCCCATCTTAAATACATTATCCCAGAGATGCTACCACTGTGGCTGATGGGCTCGGCCTTGGCCAGTGGTGGGTCTGTCTTAGAGCTGGCTGATGTTGGCTCTGTTTGACATAGGGGAAGCTTCTAGCAGCTTCTACAGAAACCATCACTGTAGCACCTCTGCTACCAAAACCTTGCCATGTAAACCCCATACAAGTAAATACATGCTTTTGTCTTTAGTTACATTATTTAAAAACAGAAGTAGGTAAAATAAATGCTTAACTTGCTTTTATGATTTCATGTTCTTAATTTATCACAAGATGATTTCACTCCATCTTCACTCTGATAGTTTCTATTATGTTATTGTGAGAATTATGCTTTTAAAAACTCCTGTGCTTTTGATCGCTTCTAGCCTTCTGTGTATGTGAAGAACTTTATCAAAAGAGAAATTGCCATTTCTCTTTAAACTCCGTCCAAAAAAAAAAATTTCTCTGGAGTGAAGGTGACTCCAGAGAAGCAGGCTGTAAACTGTATGAAAATGAAAATGCTTTCCCGTCTTTCCCCAAATTTAAAGAAACATGAAATCATAATGCTTGTTGGTAACAAGGTGAGATCAGGATCTCTGGATGTGTATTTTCTGCAAGCTTTTGTCTACATCCTTTATGTCAATTTCTTTGGGTCTGTTGTCACTTAGTGTATGCCTGCAGGGGGAGCATACAAGGTAGATAGGAGAAATTAGAGAGGCTGAGAAATAATTGTAAAAATAGATGTATCTTTCAGTGGAAAGAGAGTTTTGCCTCTAGATTATAGGCAAGCAAGAATTTAAAGATTTTGATAGCGTCTAGAAAGCAGAATTCTAGTCTTCAGATGCTGCTACAACTTAGAAACTTACTGATCCAAGTATTACTAAGACAGTAACATTTTAAAAGAATCATTGATCTTAAAAATTTGCGCAGTTTAAAGTGTTTTATTTACATCATCTTTTATTTGGCTTTGTCTTGGAAATATCAAATTGACTTTTTCCCCCCCTCCACATTTGTTGCCTATTTTATACAGTTGTTTGAGCTAGGCGTAGGTTTGTTGAGATATTCTGCAATGTACAATTGGTTATAGTATTTTCTTTTAGTGAAATTCATCTATGCTTCTGAAAGATGGATTAGTAAGTGTTTGATAAATCCAGGAGTTATTTTTCACTAAGATTAATATGCCTTGGATATATGTGGAGAAAAGATGGGAAGTGTTCTTGTTTAAAAATATTTGTCCTGTTCTAACCTTAGTAAATGATGGACTGTTTTTTGGAGAAATCTTTTTTTTTTTTTTTTTTTTTTTTTTTTTTATTTATTTGTCACCTTTGCTCAGGAGCATTGTGGGATGAATGCGATTGCTCAAGTACTAAAAAAATTGTTTAAGGTCAAACTGGCTGACAGAAATTAGATTATTATGATAAATACTAATATCTGTAGTGTTAGTGCATTGTTTAGTGTCAAGCAATGTATTTTGCCTTCAAGCTTTCAAAACTTAGAAATAAAACAGTGTAGAACTCTGGGAAGTAGTCTGTTTCTGAAAGTATCTGTGACTTAAGGAGTAGTTCTGGAAATCCTATCAATCCTGTGATGCACAGGAGATTTGTATGTGCTCATAAGTCTTCTCACCTGCAGAGCTTTTTGTTTTCAGTTGTGCTCTTTAATGTTATAGCCTTCAGCAATTATTGGCACTTCTTCCAGTAAATATAACATTTTTAATAGAAATGAGCATATAGTGACTTACATTTGAAAATAAGTTGAAGTTATGTATGTATACACAAGCAGGAAATAATTGCATAAATTTAAAATTCCATTTATACTTTTTCTGAATAATTTTCCTTGTGCATGAAAATCTGGTAAGAGTACATCTTCTAGATATACAAAGCATTATAAATTTATATTTTTAATTGCTATAAATGCCTAATGTTAAGTATGCTAATTTTGAAAATAATAGTTGAGAAAAACGACATGTATAGTCTTAGTTCTCTGTAAGCTGCACAAAGGTCAAAAATCTTATCTGCAGAAGGTGCAATCGGTTAAGTATTGAAAAAAAGCAACTGGATCTCTGTGTGGCCATTTAATTTGCTAAAGCAAGGGTTTCCAAATTGCCGTATTTGAATGCTATCCTAGTAGCCAAACACCATCTCTGACATGAAAGTTGGAGAAGTAGCTGACAGTGGCAGTTAAGTGGATGTTTCAGAGCTCTGACATACAATTTAGCATGTAGCGTTTTTGGAGGTAGATCATTCTACTGTACTCATTTCCACAATGAAGAACGTTCCTTTCTCTTCGCTATAAGCTTTTGATCTCGCTGGTAAGCATTGTTTTCAGATCTCTACTTAGAGGTACGGTGATACGACACTAGGTTGAATTTTAAAGTGTCTGCCGTAGTCTCCGTGAGTGACTTAACTTGCTTATCTCTTTCTGTTTTTAAGTGAAAGCAGTCCTTAAAAAAAGAGAGTATGGACCAAAATATACAAAGAATAACTTCATCACTGGAGTAAGAGCAATAAATGAGTTTTGTCTTAAATCCAGGTATGATGGGTTTGAATTGAGATTTAAATTGTAAATATTTGTTCATATGTGCTTCAAACATAATTATAGTCATAGAGTGATTTTGTATAGCAACTTTTTCTAAATGCTTTTGTGGTTTATGTAATCATAAGTGGCTGAAATTAGTTCTTGTTTACTTAGTGTTACAGTGGATTAGGAACTTGCACTTAGTTTGCATGTTTCCGTAGCTGCTGCTTAAAGGAATTTATTTGTACTTATATGACCATAAATCTACTCGGGGGGAGTCTTGGGGTGAGCAGCTAGTTATAAGGGGGGAATGGCAAACAACTCTTCAGCATTTTGGGGTCATGATGGTTTGATGTGAACATTTGTAAAAGACAAGTGAAAACTTCATGTTATGTGAGTTCTGTTACTTGGAATAAAATGTAATCTGGTTAATTGTAATCTAACTATTGTTACTTGATTCGTATTTACTGCCGTTTACTATGTGCCATGCCTGCCAGCAGATCTTACTAAGTATTGCTGTAGTTGAGGTGTCTGTTGGATTTCATGCATGTTGTGTGTGTGTGTCCCATATTAAATCTAAAGGCTTAGCAGCTTTGTTTATAACTTTTTATGCTGTCACTGTTGCTCCCCAGTTTTTTCATATAGTGTACGTGACCAGGCTTAGTCTTTGCTGAGAATCCACTGTCAAATTATACTTAGTCCTCAGCCATATTTTTATCATAACTACCTTGTTGTGTAGAGAAATACCTAGCTCAAGTTTTGCTGGATTGACTGAAAGGGGCAACGGGGAAATGGAAAAAGGACTAGATAATTGGTTGGGCTAAAAATGAAATGTTCTGTTGTATTAAAAAAAAAAAAACCAAAAAAACCCAAAAAACCAAAACAAAAAAAAAACAAAGCCTGATGCTTCTCAATGTAGATGCTCTAACATGTATCTCAGCATGGCACATTTATCTGTTCCCTCAAGTAGCTTTGTTATCTCCAACCTTTTGCAGCTTGTGCTGGGTGTGTAGGTTTTGAGGTTATATTTCTTAACTTTTCATGTCATGTGACTTCTGATTTCCATTTCAAGATGTTAAGCCATGAACCCCCTTGTTTAGCACTTGTGCACAGCATCAATTACATGCAGATTCATTGGATGTTGTAGTATCCAATGTTTTATTACTTTCTTTCATGTATAGTGTTTCGTGGTGTGAGGACATGATTTGAATGTTTGAGTGTGGAGGAAAACTCTGGTTTTCAATAGCATCCTAGAGATCGGTTGCTTCATGTTGCGTATCTGTTCTGTTGGGCTCAAATAAACAACTTCAGGTTTTTGTTCTGCAAATTAATATCAAAATTGAGGAAGATTGTTCAAACATAAAAGTAAAATTAGAATAATATGAACTTTTTCTTGCACTGAACTGTTTGTCCCTTTTCCTTAGTGATTTAGACCAGCTGAGGAAAATTAAACGACGAAGCCCCCATGATGATACTGAGACTTTCACTGTATACCTGAGATCGGATGTAGAGGCAAAGTAAGAACATACGTATGAAGAAAAATGTTTGCATCATTTAAAATGTATTATATGAAGACTCCTCCCCACCTCCTTTTAAAAGTCAGGTTTACAGTGTGAAAGGACAATAATGTTTTCCATTTTCTATCTGAACACTTTTTATATCCTTATTACTGTAATAATTACATGGTATATATACAGTTGGAGGGTATGTTTCATATGTCTAAAGATGAAGTGCTTGTCCTCAGCCCCTTCTTGCCCAGCTTTTTATTGAGTAGTCTGCATGACTTATGAGAAAGAATGATGGGGTGATCTGCTTTTAGGAAAGGCATTTTAGTGTAGTAAAACTGAAAAGAAGTTGCATAAATAGAACCATTGCTAGGTTACTTTTACTCTGTGCAGGTCTCTTGAAGTTTGGGGTAGTCCAGAGGCTCTTGCTAGAGAAAGAAAACGACGTAAAGAAGCAGAGATCAAATACAGAGAAAGTGAGTATAGAATTTTCAAATAACTTCAAATGTAAACAACTTTTTTTTTTTTTAAATCAACTCACTGAGAACATACAAATATGGAATTAGCAATTGCTGATACGCTTTTATAGCATAATGTTAGAGTGTATCTATGCAGATATAGTGTGTTACTATCTTGCAATTTATCTGTGCTATACAGCAGGAATATACATTTAGTTGATATCTATAGTCATACTTTGTTTTTTGGGGAGGAGCTTTCAATTTTTAGATTAAAATCTTCAATGGTTCTTGATTTTTTAATTGAGAACTTTGAAAAGACTTAAACCCAATCCAAATCTTTATATTGTACCGTTACTCCTTTATTTTTCCTCTGAAATGAATTCAGCTTACCTTTGTGCTTCAGAAGGTGGGGAAATCACCCCCACATCACCTTTTGCTTAAAATTGTCGTCCTTGCTGGTATTATCAGTAACAGGTACAGTCAAATCAGTAGTTTGTAATGGATTTTGATCTATCTAGCCAGTTAAAATCACAGAAGAGGCAATATTGCTTCAAGATACTGATTTCAATTATGCACCTTAAAATTAGAGGTCTTGTAAAATTTTTTTAAACAGTTTTGCTATTGGAACACCCTTGTAGTAAAAAGGCTAGAGCTGCAGGCACTTGTTAAGGCACCTCTAAGTACTTGTACTGAGAGTGCAGCTTGTACTCTACTGGCTGTTTTAATCTATTTAAATTGTTCTAGACAATGTATTTTGGGTAACTCTGTAGGGAAGAATGTAGCACTACAGCTTCTAGATACTGTAGCATACTAATGTTTATTTTCAAGTTACTGAACATCACTAGTGGATGGAAAAATACTGACATTAAGAGACTTGGTTTGAAAAATCCTTTGCCTTCTCCTTCATGGTTAAAGGGTGAGAGGGAGGCACTAGAAGGTCTGGATGTGGTGCAGTGTATTTGGAATTTTTCCCCTCTGTGTATCATCCTTTGTTGGTAGAAATGGCAACAATGTGTAAGGTAACAGACTGTATTTGGCATGTGTATATAACAATATGTTTCTGATTAACAATACCAGGAGACGAGTTTATCACAAAGAAAGATAGACCATGTAGCCCTTTCTAGGAGGAGTTGTCTGCTGCATTAAAAAAAAAAAAAAACAAAACACTTAAAATTCCTGAAAATACTGGTTCCTAGTATGTATTCGTGATGGTAATTTTGTATTGCAGAAATATTTCGAAACCAAAGGCTGTTGTGGGAATACAAGGAGTTCTTTGGAAATACTAAGGTATGTTTTGAAGTTTTTTTGGCTAGAAAAGTGCCATGAGAGATACTATGACACTTTTAGAAGGAAACAGTTGTGAAATGGTTGCATAAGCTTAACTAGCTTAATATTATTGGAAGATTTATTCGCACTGTAACGTACAAATCTGTCTCTGATTGTAGTGCAGTGGTAAATGTTATGATGCCGGTTCAAATGGGTTCCTATTGGGGCAGTGTAATCCGCCAGTAAGGTGTTTTGTTTAGTCAGTTGTATTATTCACAAATTATTGTATTATTCACAAATACAGCTGCAGTTTTGTTATTTCATGTATAGCCTATAAACACATACAGTAAATATATTGTTATTTTAAAGGAATAAAGTAGGTTTCTTAAGGAAAAAACCCAGAGCATTAACACTTTGCTCTATGCCCTACTGGCCCTTCCTCTCTGCTTCAGCAGACCCATTCCCTAGATCTAGGTGCTCTGCTATGATCGAATGATTTCTTAATCTTTCTGCTGTGCAGCTGGCTCCTGTCCTTATGGTTGCAGTGGCTCCTGCTGGGGGCTTTGTTGGTGGTTCATCCTTTTTATAGCCATCCATTTGTAGAAAAGTGTAAGGCTCAAATGCAGTTTGGGTGAGCATTCAGTAGAAAATTAGCAGGCTTCAAGGACTGTAGCTTCACTCTTGCAAAGCAGGACAATGCAAAGTTTTTATTAAATAATCTGTTTCGTAGGTTCTTCATGAGGTCAAGTTTTGGTTATTTTATTTTAATAATCTCTTATCTCTTTATTTAGCCACGCTCCAGTGCAGCAGCTATGTTTTTCAAGGGACCAGGGAAGGTGGTAATGGTAGCTATTTGCATGTAAGTTAAAAAAGTTTTGTTTAAGCAAGGATAAAATGATTTATTTTCATTATCCTGGAAATGAGAACAGTCTGTGTATTCAAGCTAAAGATACCTGTGTCTCTGTAACTGATATTAATAGGTTTGTTTATTCATTGTTGGTGAGACAGAGTTTAGGTAAATGCATTCATCAATATATAGACATCAGGGTTAAAATATATCTATGATCAGAGAAGAGCAAATTTTTTGATCAGGCTAAGCAATTTATTAAAGCAAAACCTAAAATTTTGAAGGACATGGAGGAGCAGGCATTTAAAGTTGTCCTTTTTTCTTGCTCCTCCTTCCTGAGAGGAGCTTCTCATATGTTTTGAATAATCTTCCATATAACCAACAGAAAAGAATTGACTTCTTTCTGCTGTTATTCAAGGATATTTTAGGAGGTTTTTGCCTTTCACATGTGTTATAGGTTTGAATAAAACAAAACTAGCTATACCAATTTAAAGCAAATGAACACAGATACTATCTGGCATGAAATACATAGAAGTGTGTTATGTTTCTGTCGGGAGAAAACATTTTGAGCAGGAAATAACTCTTTGAGTTTTCCTATAAAACTATATGCTTTTTGCTGGGGGAAAGGGGAGGATTTCAAACCATGTTTGACTGAAAATGTCCCTCTTTAGTATTCAACTAGTAATTATTCAGAGCTTTCTAAGTAAAAGCATGTAAGAACTGCTAGTATGGATGTTTATAATGGGGGAAAAAAAATGGGGGAGGGGCTTGTATGGTCACTTTCACCTCCTTTGCTTTCTTACAGTCATCTAGACAAAACAGACCTTTCCTCCTGCTTTGTAAATAGGGCATTGCTATAAACATTGCAGTCTGTACTTCATAAATACCTTTTGAATGATGAGGTAATTTTATAGATGAATGCCTGGCAGATAGGCCAGCAAAAGTTTATGGAGCCTATTGTATTGTTCAGTCATCTTTATGTGGAACTTTTTAGAAGTGGCACTCAAATACCTGATGGCTTTTCAGAGATCTTAGTCAAGACTACTATCAGTGCTCTCTTGTTTGTGGCCCCGATCTTGATACCAGGATGATTTTTAGTGGCTTGTGGTTTTGGGGTCAAGAAAGGCCAATCTGTCTTAACTTCTCCAGTTGTGATGATAAGGTAGGCTTCGCACAAACTTCAGGCTTCCATAGTGAGGATGAAATGTCGTTCAGTCAAAGGCAGAGTCCTAGCTAGCTTCAAAGGCAGACTAGCTGCATTGGCACCTTCTGTGTTGTTAATAGAGTTGCTATGTGCAAAGAAAAACTTCGAAGCTGTGGTAGGGAAATACAGGAAGGTAATGCTTTTATCAAAAAGGGAACGCTACATTTTTAGCAAAACATTCTTTAGGGTTTGGCATTGTTGCAGTGATTTCATTGTCATGCTAATGCTTTACCGTTTAAACCATACAGAGTTTGCATGGCATATAATATTTATTAAAAATTAGTAGTGGTCCAGGATGTTAGTAATGTTACTGCTTCTTTAAAAATAGATGTGGTGAAATGTGTTTAGTTCTCAAATGAAATGTCGAGCCAAAATAGACTTTTTTTCTCCATAAATTTGTAATGGATGTAAATATTCAATATTTTCAGTTTGATTATTTTGACTTTTTTAAGTAAATCAGACCAGGTCCTTCTAGACCATTGCTTATGTGGTGAGGTAGCGTATGAAAAGTGGGCAATCCCATCACAGTACAATTCCCTATATGTATTTCTCAGTTCCTCTTAATTCCTGTTCCCCATATACATCTTGGGGTTTTGTGGTGGTTATCTTTGAAAACAAATCTGGAATGATAAATTTGTAAGAAGTGCCCTTTAATGCCTTTCAAGTTTACGGTTTACAGTTGTTTTGAATGAAACTGCTTATTTTCTAGGTGCAGGAGAGGCTTATTAGAAAATGCTGTATAGTAGTAGATTTAGTAAGTACAGTAATAGAATTGTACTAGTGAAACATGGTGGGTATTATTATTATTATTTCTTGGCATGATGTCCAAGACATTACAGTACATCTTTTTCAAGACTTTACCTAGCTTTGGTTTAAGTTCTCTTAAGATTTCCTACTCTTTCAGGTCCATGTGGATAGAAAGGAGATAGCTAAATCAGTCAGTCTGGTTCATTTCAGTAAAATAGAGAATATACTTTCTGATTTGGTGGTCACTGATGTAAAAGATAACTTTGTTTCGAACTGATTGAGATACTGAGTATCTCTCTTCTCAGAATCTGCTGGTTTTGGATTTCTTCTGCTGTTTAAAAAGTTAGTAGTTATATCTCCAATAGAATTTAGGCTTTCACAGGGCTTAGTATTTTCAAATGTAGTGGTGAATTTTTTTTTTTTTTAAAGCAAAATGTGTTTTCCTTGCAGTAAAAACCTGACTTTGTTTTTTCTTTTCCCCCAAAATGACTTTTATCTATTATCTTATATTGGTGTGAACATCTAGTTAGAAAGGAAACACTAAATAGCCTTGATGGCTCTGTAGACTCGTGGTTTTTGTAATCATTTCCTGCATAGCAATCTTTCTGTCCTATGTCTCTGACTTCTTGGGCATCATTAATAGATGGATTTTGCTGGGCCCGACACTTGAAAATATTAGTGTGGTTTCTTTTTAGATTTCTAGGATGCCAGATTTCTTCACAAATTCATAATTTGTAGGGGTGAAATAATATCATCTGAGTGCCTACTGTGTCATCTGAAGAGGTGGGGGCCTCACAACTGAAATGTACGTTCAGATAAGCTGTCAGCTCCAATAATACAACGAGAGAAACAAAAGTCAACCGTCTGTGCTCATGAATCCTGCTGTGATTTATTTAATTTTCTTTCTATGCTAAAGATGCACTATGCTGTGAATTGGAGGAACTTATAATTAACACAGGGAGTTTAAATTATTGTTTAATGTTACAATAGCCTTCCTTTCTTCTTGGGATATCCACCAACTTGTGCATGTTTTACTGTCTTCCTATAAATTATGGTAATGCTTCACCATCGTATGAGGTAATGAGACTAAATTAAAAATTGTGAAGCACATTCAGGCCGTTGTATGGCAGGAGTTATAGAAAACAGTGCTACCTTTTACTTGAAGAAATGAATGTATTTTCATAGAAATTCCTTGAGGATGACCTTGGAAATGAATCTGATTTAATCAACTATATAATTTAGTGTGTGGCAAGAGGCTGGACTTGTGCTTCCTCTATCTTAAATATAATTTTTAGCATCTGGGTGTTCAAGAATGCAACTGCAAGATGTTAATATTTATTTATAACACTTAATTTTATTCAAATACTTTAAAAAATTGCCAATAAGATAAGCTGAAATATATGTAAAAAAGAGGAGAATGTTAATAGTCCTTTAGACTAATTTTCTTTGCAATATGATTGTAACAATTACCCTACTGATTCTGATAATGAATGTTTGAAGTGAGAATGTAGACTTGGATTTTAGTGTTGATAGCTGCCTTTCTCTGTACAACATAATGTGATGCTTACTCCAGGAAGCTTGTAACCTAAAAAGGCTTAGCAGGTCACACTGGACATCTTAATAGGAAAGTCCTGTAGGTAATTTTTGCAGTGTAATCGAATATCAGCCTTGCCTTTCTGTCTGTTGTCTTATGTTTGTATCCTACTGGGAATTGCCCAAGATGAGATTAAAGTGGGGAACCTTGGACTCCAGTATTAGGAGAGGATGTATAGGAGGCAAAGACTGAAAAGAGAAAAGAAAAAAGGACTGAAAAAAAGGAAAGAAAGGACTGAAAGAGAAAAAGAAATCATTAAGATTTTTATTTTCCCACTGGTAGGCAGTTAGTTGTTCTAAGTAGTGAATGTGATAGTAGTTCTCATGCAGTGTTACTGCTTAGAAGCTAATGATTTTGGAAAAATAAAAAAATCTTTGCATATGAAGTTTTGCTAAAAGGGTATTTTAACGGTAACCATGCAGAAAATCTATATGCCTTATCTGCCTGTAGAGGTCTGTGATGATTAAACTGATACTTGGTTTCGCCACTTGCTGGCAGGTAATGCGTGATTATAGAGCACTTGTGGTTTTGCTGAAAATATAAAAGACCAGATATTCTGTTGTTCTTTAGCTTATTTTTTCTCTTTGTTTTCAGAAATGGGTTGAATTTTTTCTTTAAGCTACTTGCTTGGGTTTACACGGGTTCTGCAAGTATGTTTTCAGAAGCCATACATTCTTTAGCAGACACATGTAACCAGGTGAGTATTGTTCCTATTCCGCTTAAATTAGCACTTATAATAATTTTTCAGGAATAAAGATAGATACTTACAGTAGTTGTATTACACTTGAAAGCAACAATTCAATCTACTCGTGCTCCTTAGTTGCCTATACTGTCTAAATAGGAAAAACACCAGAGAAATGAAAACAGTATTTTATTTAGGAGGACTGGAGTGCGTAGCAAAATACCTTTTTCTTTATAAAGTTTGCTCATAGATAACACTGACATTGTAAAGAAGCCTAGAAATTCCAAGTGTATTAGTCACAACTTTTATTAAAAATGACTCTCATATTTTGCTGTGGTGTATATTTACAGTGCTCTTCCTGTTCAATACCCATGATAATGTAGTGTTTTGTATGGTTTACGTGCTTCCTAGAATTAATAGTAATATATTCTAGGAGGAAAAAAAGCTAGTACTTAATCTAATGACCATTCAAATAATCTGGAGGCAAAACAGTCTTAACGATGTTTTTAAGTAAGCAGTTTCATCTGGGAGAGGGTGTTTTTGTGTTTTATTATTAAGTGATTTCTGTTTTCAGTCATTGAGATTACAAAGCCTGCCCAGAGCCTGACAAGCTCTCTGTGCATGCAGTGGGAGGAAGATGTAATTTTTTCTGTATGCCTGTAGTATACACATATATTTTTTAGTTTCCCAGAGATACAAAATAATGTTATTGCTATATACAGTTTTTATCAAACTGTAGGCAGAGGAAGGCATATTTTGTCAGAAATTCACATTACTTTAGAAAAGTTGCTAAGCGCAGAGCTCTTTCTACTGTTTCCCGATCTGAGTGCAAAGCTGTTGTTACTCAGTTGCAGATTTACTTGCCAAAACTGGTGGTTTCAAAAGGTTTATTTAGCTACATGTTATTCTTCTCTTTTCTTCTTTTTTTTTTTTTTTTTTTTTTTTAATTTGATTTGATGCCAGTAGTCTGATGGAGGTCAGTAAAATAACTGACCTAATCTAGAAGCCTTAAATGCAGAAGGAATCTAGAAAAAGTCACTGATAATGATCAAGTTCGGGCTAGTATTTCTGTTAATGTATTTCTGTTTGTAATACATCTACATTATTTCAAACCACCTGCCCCAGTTACTTCTGTTCTTTAGTAAAGTATTGGTTTTTCATATTTCTGTACTTCAGTTGCAGTTTATTTTCTCTGTAACTGTCAAGATGGAAGTGCACCAGAAAAGAGTAAACAGGTTATAGTATGAGTCAAATATATAAACATTAGGAAATAAGTCCCAGGACAGGCTTAATTTTGTTTATCACAATGGTATGTGTTATGTGACTAGTCTTACTTTTAGGACATGGTGTCAGAACAAAATCTTGGTAATTTGGGTTGCATGCTTCTTCCTCTCTGTCTTGCTCCTCCTGGACAAGAATGATGTATCCATCAGTTATCTTGAAGTATTATTGAGTGCCTGTCCAGATGATAATAAAAAAAAAAAAAAAAAGGTGTGTTTTAATTTGTATTAATGTAAGAATGAGACATGCCAGAATGTAGATTCTGAATTTTTTTCAGAAATGAGTTGAAAGAGAGAAATTGCAGTAAGCAGAACTATACTGAGCTATTTATGGATTGTAAGTAGGACTGGAAACTAAGATGAAGTACATAGTATGCCTCTTTCTTATTTTGGTTAAATGTTAACTTGAAATACTTTTCTTGTCACTTATAGTAACGGAATGACAGGCTTTGTTGCTTAGTCATCTCGTGGTAGAATAATGATGAGAATTTGAGCATTTCTTTTTCTATTCCTAGGCTGCCTTAGCAGCACAAGTAGCCGCATACCTGGCACGTTTATATTGATAGGTGATGTGGCAGACTCAGAGCTGGGCACATAATATAGTGCGCAGAGACAAAATTCCTGTTGTGTCTTTCACTGTTTTCTTTAGTATGCTTGAGACATACATTATGAGATGCTGAAATTTTCCCTTCCTCCACTGTAGAAGGAATTCTTCTTGTTGCTGTTTTTGATACAGTAAGGCTTTGGAAGCAAAATAAGTACTTCAAGATGGGTGGTTGGAACCCTCCTGCAGCTCAAGCAAGAGAAATCCTTAGATAGCTTGTGACTTACATAAAATGCAACAGTGCTTCTCCAAATTCGAGGAATGTATGGAATCTTAGAGCAGACTTAATATCCTAAAAAGCATCTTAACATAATTTTGGCTACCTTTTTGCTTCAGTTGTTCTTAGTATGTTTCTCTGTCCAGAAGGACTGAGTTGAGGACTCACATTTTGCATGCTGTTTTTCAGTAAATGGTTTCACACAACCTTTTAGCCATTCCAGCTGTAAAGCAAAGGCAGGGGCACTACTAACTTAGCTGGTAATACTTGAAGGCTGCCTCCCCATAAGTTTCTTTAAGGGTGTGATTTTTCATTTGGCCAACCCTGTCAGTTTATAGGTGAACCATGTTTGATAGTGGTATTGTCTGCCATTTACATGTGGAAGAGCTGTTCTGTTTTTTAACTGTGAAAGTTAATTGGTACAGGGCTCAAATACTTGAGTATGTGGTTTTGGGGAAAACACAGGAGAGAACTTGCTGCCTCAAAGCAGTTTCCTGCTGTGAATACTGAAGTGTCTAAATTTTAATACTTGTTATTATGTTTCAATAATTCAGACTCCTAAAACAAAGCATGTGCTTTGCAAAATTAAGATCTAGATTTATAACTTACTGCATCAATAGTTTAACACATGCCTAAATAAATACATCCCAAATGGGCCATTTAGGTAGCAAGAGGTTTTTTTTTCCTTCCTTCAAAATATTTTTCTTTGGAATAGTTAGTTACTGATAGAAGCTGCAGTGTAAAATTATTGCCTTAAATGTAGTGTGCCATCACCATAGTTTCTGTCTAATTTCTCTTCAAGAGGACTTTATTTGAATAGCTTTGTTCCCTGAACAACTTCATTCCTTCACATTGAAGTAGAGCAACAACACTTGTGATTGCGCGTAATGTTCACTTTCAGTTGCAATTCTAGAATTCTAAGTAATAGTAATTATATATACACACACTATATGTGGTTATCTATGTATTACATATACAGGTATAATTAAAATTTTTTGGGGGTGTGGTAGATTTAGATGACAGATTTTGAGGATTGTATTTCAGGTCTAATAAAATAGCAGTAACAAAGCACGTGTGCAGATCGACAAATTGCATCTGCCTTTACCATTCAAATTCTGTTGATATAGAATGTTTCTAAATGTTGTTTTTATTTTAACAAAGTTTTGTTTCCTTTTGTCCTGAATAGGCATTGCTAGCTTTGGGCATCAGTCAGTCTGCAAGGACACCTGACCCTAGTCATCCGTAAGCTTTTTGAGTAAATAATGATTTTGTAAATTATATATAGGAGTAAGATCAGTTCTTGTTTGTGCAGCAACTTGTTCTTAATCTCCTATTTCTTAAAATTTCTGAAATGCGTTGTTTGTGATTTTACAAGAGATAAAACTGCAGATTCTTTCAAACTGCAGAAGTTGTAGTTTCAGTGGCTTGATACAAGTTATATTCCTTTTTTTTTTTTTTTTTGTGGTATGCTTTTTGATGTGTATTATTTTAGTTGTCATTATTTCTTTAAGTTATTTTGGGCTCTTCTGCCTCTTCCAATTGATAGTTTTACTTTGTTTTTAAACGGGGTTCACATGAATAAGATTTTTTAAAAATAAAAAATGCTGTCCTCTATTTTCAACAAAGTGGTTTTTTGCAAGGCAGCTACTTGTATCATAGAGATCTGTTTGACTCAAACTACTATTTGTTTTTATCTGAGTAATAAGGATCTTATTGGTAAGCTCTTACAGCTTCATGAAAGTTAGAAGCTATATACACTGTGATATTTTCTTGGTGTTGACCTGCTTTACACTTCACATTATTGGGCAAGTCATTCATGCTGTAAGCACTAGTTGAAAATACATCTCATTTACAGAATTGTTTTTTCTTTCTTAAACTTCATTAAGAGCATCAAGTAATTTGAAAAATATTTTAATCTGAAATTTGTGTAAATATTCATTTTATCTCCTTCCCCCGTTTCACTTTTTCCTTTCTTCCTCGATATAGTCTTTGCACTATTGTTTTTTAAACATTGCTAAAGAAATGTACCATTTGTAGTAGCAGTCAATACTAAAAAAAAAAAAAAAGGTACACTTTCAATATTGCTTTAGCTGCTCTTAAAAGCTGAAAGTGTTGAATGACTGCAGTTAGCTGAACTACTTAACGATGTCACAAATTTTATTTCCTTTAAATTAGCATTATAAAATAGGTAGACTGGCTGCCTATAAGGCTAAAGTTTTCATTTAGAAGTAACATTTCTGTAAAATGTAGAAGTATGTTTGGTTTTTTGGTAGTAAAACCCTCAGTCTCTGCATAAGAACCAATACAGCTGTGCAAATAGCTTGTTTAAAAAAGAATTAGAAAAATATCTATGCTTAATGTCATTGTGGGTACTAGCTATCCTTTTCCAGGTGTCATCTTTTTCCTTGGGTTAGGTTGATTTTAACAGCTTTATCTTAAATAAATGCCCAGTCATATGATGATAATTTAAGACGTGTAAAGCTTGATGGAAAGAACATGGAGATGTGCTTGCAGAGATACAGAATCTTATTTTCCCAAATCATTTTCTTTGTTTTCGTCTAGGTATGGTTTCACAAACATGCGCTATATTGCCTCCCTGATTAGTGGAGTGGGCATTTTCATGATGGGTGCAGGACTGTCTTGGTATCATGGGATCATAGGTTTACTCCACCCTCACCCTATAGAATCTCTTCTCTGGGTAAGCTAATCTTGTTTGATACTGCGTCTAATGCTTGTGACTTAATAGAAAGTAATGGCACAGTCTGAAATTCACTTCCTGAGTCTATTTGAATCCCAACACAATTAACTCAAACCGTCCTTAATGAGAACGTGTTTTAAGAAAAAAATCATGTTAAACTGCAGCTGATCTTATAGCAAAATTAGCTATTCTTTAAACCTTGTGTCTTCCCTTCACATGTCCCAAGAGGTCCTCCTTTCCTATTTTGCAATATATTGCGTAATTCAAATATTGGCTGCCTTGTGTTGAGGGACAACTACACAGCGCAGTGGGTAATGAGGTTCTGAAATGCTGTGTTTGGATAGTTAGTGGTGAAGAGAGCTGTACAAATATGCATATAACATAATAATTGAGACTTTTTTTTTTCCCCATACAGGCATACTGCATTTTAGCAGGGTCGTTGGTATCTGAAGGAGGTAGACAATTTCAAGAATTATTTCTATTTAAGTATTTATGATCTCTAAGAGTATAACGTAATTGCAGTAAAAATTGATCTTTGCTTTCATGTAAAGTTTTGAGCTCTGCTGCAAATACTTGTGTTGTAAACAAACAAAAAGTAAGAAAACTTTATTATCTCTCTCTGTAATAAGAAGTTGAATAACATAATTTAAAAAGTATACGTGGAATGTCTTTGAGGTATTAAACTATCAGTGAATGTAACAGTTCCAATTTTTATGGGAGATGCGCATGTAGAAAAGAAGGTAATTCTATGTTTTTTAGTGATTCAGAGTATCACTAATCAGAGCTTTTTTGATGGTCTCTTGCTATTTATAAAGAAAAGTTCACTCTTCAAAATGGAAGCAAGTCTTTGCCTCTAACCATTTTAAGCAACTACTTCGGTGTTGTTTCAGCTACCCTTCTTGTTGCTATAAATGAAATTCGCAGGAGTGCTCGAGCCAAGGGTCTGTCATTTTATCAATATGGTATGTGTTGTTATAGCAGTAAGGTATGCTGTTATTTAAAACAGAATCTGTTTACCACTAATTTGCATAATGATAGAAACAATTTTCACTGTATTCCTTTTCCCTTTCCCCTTGCTTTATTGATCTCTTTTCTATTCTAGTAACAAATACCTTTTACAAATTGGGTGAAAACCTGTTGATTTAAGTAACACTACTTAAATACTTTTACAAAACTACTTGTGTTTTTCAGGATAAATACCCCTTTAAGTTTTTCAGGCATTATGGAGAACCTTCGATAATTGGCACAGGGCTTTTTCTGTGCATTTATGAATGCTTTCAGAAGCGTGTGCCTATGCAAAAATTCAGTTTACACCTATATACTTAAGAAAATTCTTCTTTAAGTTGCTGATGTTAACATAGTGTAAGTACTGTGCATAATGTAGTAAAGCTAAGCATTTCAAAGCAATGGTTTGTTGTTTTTTTTGTTGTTGTTGTATACACAGTTGTAAAGAGTCATGATCCTAGTACAAATGTGGTGTTACTGGAGGATGCTGCGGCAGTTCTGAGTGTGGCCATAGCTGCTACCTGTATGGGTCTGACTTCTTTAACAGGTAAAATTCTGCCTCAAGCTGAGGCAATCAGGATGTGATTTACCGCTGTGCATGTTATGAACACAGAGCATTTAGTTTATATTGGTTGACTTAAATAAATCTCTACTTTTTTTCTGATGCTAGTACTGTGTAAGCTTCTGGAGGTTTATACCTCCCCTTCTCTAACCAGATTTCTAGTAGTTTGAGTTAGAAAATATTAAAGATTAAATAAAAGTTCGGGGTTTTTTTTATTTTTTTTATTTTTTATATGTCTATGTTAAAGGGGTTAAGCTTGAAAGAGTACATGTAGATGGGTCTAACTTCCTTTTGAGCTACTTTGTATTACAAATGAAGGTATTTTTTACTAAAGGTATATTTATTGTAATCAGTTATGTAAATCACTGTGATGTACTGGGATTACATATCTGAGTTTCCTCATTCAGTGATGTGCATGTGTATGTGGGGAGGATTTAAGGAAGCAGTTCCTTCCTCCCTTTTGTTATGTAGTGGTATTGGTGTTATCTTCAGATTACAATAGCTGCTCCTAAACAATGTAGCAAACCCAACTCACGGAGGTGGGATGATCTGTATGGCAACTGATTCAAAGTATGGCTTTGCTGCACAGTTAAGCTTTATAAAGAGGGAAGTTTGTTTATTTGTCCCTTTTTAAGTATTGTCTTTTCAATTTTTAAAAAATTAATACGGTAATTTTCTTAGTTTGTGGCTTGTAATGAATTAGTTGCAAGTTTCATTTTTTTATATAGAAGTCAGGTTTTTTTAATTCCATTTCTAGTTTCTTTCTAAAACTTAAAAAAACCCCATTATACATTACTGTTTCTAGAAGTATGGTTATGAATGAACACGTTTAAAACTTATTGTATAAGTACGGTATTCCAGAAATGGTTAATACTTGCAAGTTTTCAAGTTACTGGTAAAAGAATACAAACTTTCATGCTACTACCTGTGTTAAGGTGTATATAATTTTATATTAGTATAAGGTAAATCTATACACAGAAGCCCAAATAGTTTACAAGAGTTTACTCTGTTTATTAGTCCTTCAGGAGACAGGAGTGCCTAAGGGACAGGAGGGACTTGAGACTTTATCTTAAGATAACTTTTTTTTTTCCCAGCTTCATTTTGTTCTTCAGTAGGAAAGAATTGCCAGTGCACTAAAAACAAACAAGGAAACAAAACTACTACAAAA